>NW_026855982.1:0-74320 GCF_026571515.1 Ruditapes philippinarum | reverse complement strand
TTATAACATTTAAATTTTTAAAATTTTTTTTTATTGTTTTTATTTGGTCGGGTGATTTTTGTTAATTGAAAATGTATTCAAAACATTTGCCTTTTTTAAAAAAACTTTCCAGGTAGAAAAATTTTGAAGTTTTTTTTCATCAAGTGAATAAAATTTTTTAAATAGTTTTTTTTATGATTTTAAGCAGTAAAAACCATAAAAAATACTAGTAGAGCTATCATGTTATTAATAATGTATTTTTTTATTCCAATTTTCTTAAAAACCCCCATTTATTAGAATTTAAATTACCTTTTGTTTCTATATGCAGTTTGTTATTGGTAATGAGGTTTAGGAGATTACATTGAAACGTTTCTTTTATTCGTTTTGTATTTGTAAATCTTGAATATTAGGTTTTTAGTAATTTTACTTCCTCTTTTCCTTTCAGTCTTAAAAAGATAACTCTTCTATGACTGTTTATAAATCTGACATTTGTTATCTCCCTTCCTTTTCTATTGAACTACATTACATTGAAAGACATACATAGGTAGCATCATAGAAATGGGTAAATAATGGTAAAATTACTATAAAATAATTTCGGAAGTGGATGCTAGATAGTTATTTAGTTCCGCAGATTACTAAATGATAATTTTGAAATGCTTTGTGGGTAACATTGGTTAAGAGAAAATGCAAGCAACAGTACTCATTGTATTCTATGATACTTTGAAATTTGCTAGACTCTTCATCAAAGTAATTCCTGCTTATATAGTTAATGGGTTGGAAACTTGCAGGTTGAAGGCATTTCCTGTTAAGCTCTGAGTGCTCAGATGTGAACACGGAATGCTTCTTTTTGTCTTGTGGGTGGGTTTGGCGCACCGCTGAGGTATTCAATTTAATAGACTCATGTAATTACAAACCATTTGATAAAATCTATAAACTACTTCCGCAGCAGCTTTTCATTTCCCTCATGTTTGTAGACATAAATATGTCTTAATATTGATTTCCTTACTAAGTTCTAAGACCAACTCTGACAAATACATAAAATTTTCAAAAATAATTTATTTTTAACACATTTTACCTTAACAAAAAATGATGAAAACCCTTGGAATTACCCAAAATCTAGTTTTTCCATGTTAACATGTGGCCTTTCACCTAATTTTGGTGAAAAATTGTTGTTTTGTAACATTTTTAATTTTTTTTTACATCTTTGAAATATTTATCATCATATTCATAAGTATCCAATTCTTGAAAAATATCAAGAGATAAACATTATGTTTGATTTACCTTTTTTTCTTCCTCTTTCTTTAATTCAGCTATTTATGAAACTCGTTATTACCTTATAAGTTTCTATTTTTACATTTCACTGAAAGAAACACTTGTCAATAGTAAAAGAAAATTACCTTTTTGTTTATATATGCTGTAAACTATAGGTAATGAGGTCTGTAGATTCCAACACCTTTCAGGGAAACATAATTTTTTATCAATTTCTCAATTGTGAAATGTTGGGTTTTTTTTATAATTATAATTTTACTTCCTCTTTCTTTTAAGTTT
Source organism: Ruditapes philippinarum (assembly GCF_026571515.1). Classification (NCBI taxonomy): domain Eukaryota; kingdom Metazoa; phylum Mollusca; class Bivalvia; order Venerida; family Veneridae; genus Ruditapes; species Ruditapes philippinarum. The sequence continues at coordinate 72,793 of NW_026855982.1, read as the reverse complement.
TAAGAAGATAGGTAACTCTTTTCATGAATTTTTACATATCTGACATTGGTTACCTCCCTTTCATGTAGTTGATGAAGAACACAGTCCATGGCATGTGGTTCATTTGTCTTGTTTATTATGGTATCATTATTATCAAAAAGCTTAAACCCTGATTTTAATTTTTCAGAAAAAGTGAGAACTAATAACATGAAAACATGATATCTTAAAGTATAACTAAAACAAGCAAACATCAGAACACAATTATTACAGTTTATATAATTTATTAAATTTTTATCACTTTCTTGCTTTTTAAATTTAAAAGTATGTACTTTAATTTTGAATGATAAAACAAAAAATACATAAGACATCATCACAGTTTATATTATGGTTTATTTCACCACTTTTCTATCTGTTTTATATTATATCTACAATGCATATATGATCAATATTTCGCTTTTTATATATCAATGAATTATTTTCTATGATCAGTGACAGTCTTAAATTAAATGGACACCGTACATGTGTAGTACTGAGTGAGTTGAATTCTGTTGGTTTCTTTGCACATTAGAGAAAAAAAAAGATATTTATCATAAGGAGCACCAATGTAAACTACTTTAAAAAAAATCCTGAAAAAATCTAGAAAATTTAACATTGTATTTTCAAGCAGCAGCTGCACATTTTCATGAACATTTTCAAATTGTATTTTAAAGTAAATATTTACAATATAAAAAAGGATCATAAATTAACACATTGCAAACAGTGCTGACAATCCATGTAAATTCCACAAAGAAGAGAGGCAAAAATATGTAAAAATAGCCCTTACTGTGCGAGTAACAATAAAACTATGGTGAAAAATATGGCTTAATCAGCTTTCAATCGTAATGTGTAAATATTAAAACTATTCTGAAAATCTAAGTACATGATAAATCGGTGCTAGAGTACAGTTGCTGATAAATCAGTGCAAGAGGACAGTGGCTGAAAAATTGTTGCTCGAGGACAGTTAATAATACATCGATGCTAGAGGACAGTTGCTGATAAATCGGTGCTTGATGACAGTTGCAGTTAAATCAGTGCTTGAGGACAGTTGCTGATACATCGGTGCTCGAGGACAGTTGATGATACATTCTTGCTAGAGGACAGTTTCTGATAAATTGGTGCTCGAGGACAGTTGATGATACATCAGTGCTAGAGGACTGTTGACGATAAATCGGTGTTCAAGGACAGTTGATGATACATCGGTGCTAGAAGACTGTTGACGATAAATTGGTGCTCGAGGACAGTTGATGATACATCGGTGCTAGAGGACAGTTGCTGATACATCGGTGCTCGAGGACAGTTGATGATACATTATTGCTGATAAATTCGTGCTCGAGGACAGTTGATGATAAATCGGTACTCGAGGACAGTTGCAGTTAAATCAGTGCTTGAGGACAGTTGCTGATGCATCGGTGCTCGAGAACAGTTGATGATACATCTTTGCTAGAGAAACTTCGTGATAAATCAGTGCTTGAGGACAGTTATTTGTAGTTGTGGTCATGAAACTTCAAAAGAATACACCCATTCTTAAGTTGAAAATGGACAAATCTGATGAAAGTGAAAGCAGGAAAAGTCCATTTAAGAAATACAACACATCATAGGGTTAATAAGATATAAGTTGTAAGCAAAACCTCTATCAAGTTGCACCAAGGCAACCTTTCTTAAATGGTCCAACTAAAGCAAAAAATATCACAAAACAGACACAATAACTTCAACTACTCTTAACATCTTTTATTAGTAGTATATCTGTAAAAATATATAACTCTATCAAATAACTTGTATATATCTAACAGCACTCGTAATATGTACCATATTGGTATGTAGCATTTATGTCATATAAATGGGAAATAACATAATTATATAAACATACAAAACTTTGGCAATCAGCTATCACAGTAAATATTTCTAAGAAGTTTAAGGTAAAAGTTTAAGCACAACTTTGATAAATTAAAATTTGCATAAAATTACAGACAATTATACTTGAATGATACTATTCATCAGTGAAGATGAAATAAAATAACTTCATGTACAATGATACCGTGAAATTTCCAACAAAATATAAATACTATTTATCACATATCTGTTCCGATTTTGTGACTCCGTAAAAATGGTATTGGCACGACTGTGCATATATTTTGACAATACTTCATTTGCGTTTATACAAACATAGGTGTTTGTCAATGATTCATAGCTCTTCTTACAGTCCTTATTTTGGGTATGTGATAAAGAGAATATTACATTTGTGTAGGTTCATTTCTGAATTTATTGAACAGTTCAAGTATTAATGTAAGCAGAGGAAGTTTTATTAAACTACTACATATAAATTCAGTATTAGACCGACACTCAAGTATCCTCTTTATATTGAGTGGACGGAAACAGATAAACTGAGATCAATATTATTATGGTTTTCTTTATGTCAAAACATTCGAAACATAAAGACTTAATAATAACTGGAAGCTCGTTAATTCATGAAAGATCAATTAAATCACGTTATAATTGAACAAGAAATGTGTGTATAGGGTGTTAATACCCCGACATTACACTGTTTTGTCAGTCTACAGACGGTATTGTGACGGCAACATTATATTCACTACCCTTTTAGGGCATAAAACACCATGTGATTGATAAAACCACTCTGCTATGAAATTAATCACCTTGTCAGGGCATAAAATATATATAATTATGGCGTCCTTTTACATGAACTTGTGTTCAATTCACATGCTTGATAACTAACATGGTTTCACGTGAAAATTTAAGTTGTGAAAGTTTCAGTTGCCGTGACTATAAAATCACCATCTCTAAGTTATCATGCAGCATAACAATCAAAATTGATGTACAAAAACTTGGAACAATTTACATGTTTTCCCTGATTGTCATCATGTTGGCAGGTTTGATCCTGTAATAGTCTGGGTTGTCAAGGATACTAGAGGTTACACTTGGGGGTGTGGATGTATGATATTGACAAGAAAGTAATTGTTTTCTCTCCAGGTGTTAAAATGTGAATTTTCAATACAGTGCTAGAGTACAGTTTTACACTGTAACTGGAAATTACTTCTTCAAACTGCGGATCAAGGAATGATTTTATAATCATTTTGATCAAGACAAAAAAGCGAATCTCTGCAATATTCAGATTTAACAGTAAAAACATTTCGGCTTAGGGTGTTGATATTGTCTATTCAAATTGTTTATTTTCACTCTCTCTACAACAAAGCATCCATTTCTGCTACAACCATTGTCGAGCTTGTTGTAGCCATGTCACAGTGACCATGTGGCCCTTGTTCTACTCTTTCTGGTCCATGTAATTATAATTTGCCGAGATATCTACCAGATAAAATAAATTGTTTTAGCAATATTTTCCTGTTCTGTCTCTGAAGAAGTATTGATTAGATTCTCCATCAGCAGGGAGAGGAACATTCAATCTAAGCACTTGAAGTAAACAATATCCAGGAGATACAGAATAATCTTGAATCATCAAGTAATTCGGTACACCAGGTATCCATTCACACCAGTCTTGTATTACAGGAAGATCATTTAAACAATAAAGTTCATCTGTATCCCTATGGTAGTTGCACCACCTGATTGACTCTCAAATAGAATAATATAAATTTATTCGTTTTTCTTTATTGGTTATTCACAATTATGATAATCTCGAACTCACCGCAAGTGTAACTCGACAGAGACCTGACCGCTGGGTTTTTGTCAAAATTTCCCGACTAAACGGCAGCTTATTCGAAATGAATGAATATTTTTGTATTGTGCATAAAAATGATAAAATTATATTATTATTTGTAATAACTGTTAATCAAAACATCATATAAAATTATAACGAACTGTTTTTCCGATTTACCAAATTTTCTATCCAAAATGGAAGTACACATGTTTAAACGGATCCATTCGTATGGAGTATTTTATTGGTCGAGTGAAAACCTTAGACAACGACAATAGTCGGTACAAAAAATAAAGAGGAGAGCTGTCTGCAGAACCATTACTTGCATTACGATTGTGAATTTGACAAAATTCAATTATGAAGAAAGGGGATGCAATTTTCTCTTTTTCAGCTTGAGTTAAGCGTTATAATGCTAATAAACCTCGTCAAAATCCAAATAAGGGTAAGAATAAGGACAATATATTACAATCATTTTTTTTTCAGAAGAATCGAATCAGTGGAAAGTAAACATTTATTTCATTTTTTAGAATCTAGATCTAGTATATGAAAAATAAAGTTCTTGTTTGCAATTTGGCGTTTGAAGCACAATGGAAGGGAGTGAGTTAGCAAGTTGTATGGCATGTCTTTTTATATTTTACCTTGTTACTATAAATAAGTATATCATTTTTAAGGTTGTAATATTCATTCAACTTATATTCATTTCAAATTATGTATAATAGTTTTGACACTGTGAATCAGATCTTTGCAGTGAATTATTGTAAACGTCCCTAGTCACAAATCACATTCAACTTTTTCTTATTTGACCGTAAAAAAGAATATCAGTATTTACAAAATATATAACTACAGAAATTTGTTTCTTGTTATATATATTTAGTTGAGTGCAAATATTTATTGTCTACAACATTGACATAATACAGATTAAAATATTTTAAGGAAGCAAATTGATCGTGCGACACTACATTTTAGCTGTGAACACACTCATTACACTAAATATTTAAAGCTATTGTGTTTGTATAAAAGTCATACAGATCATTTTAAAGCATATTTTCCTTGATTGTATCTCACGTTAAGTTATGGTGAAACAAAAGAAAAATAACAAAGATTAAACTAAACTTGTTAAAAACGATTAAAACCTCTTTTTTTTCAAGAGAGATACCTGACATGTTTTTTTTTTATTAAACAAATAAAAATTTTATATATTTTAAAAAAGTGTACACGTTAGACTTCATGCTATTTTTTCTTTCTTTATATATGGGCTTTAAAGTTTTTTATAAATATTTATAAGGACATTTTAAATAAATTTGCTTTAAAAATCCCAAAAAATCCCTTGTAATACACATGCTATATTTGATATTAAGTCTCTGGCGAAAACCTTTCTGGCAAAAAACCCGGCGCTGAAAGTAGAAATAAAATATTACCTTTTGTTTATATGCTGCAAATTATAGAAAATGAGGTCTGTAGATTCCAACACCTTTCAAGGCAACAACATCTTTGATCAATTTCTCAATTGTGAAATGTTTATAAAAATTGTATAAAATTTTACTTCCTCTTCCTTTTTCAATTTAAAGAAGATAACTCTTTTTATGAATTTTATATATCTGACATTTGTTACCTCCCTTTCTTGTAGTTGATGAAGTTCTAAAAACAGAAACACTAAAACCTTGTCCAACTCATTAATATAGAGGACATTGAATCATTATGTCTTAAGATGAACGCTTTGGGAGCAATGGCCCCGTGTTGTTGCTTAATAAAAGTAACAGAAAAACCTTAAAAATATTTTATACTACTAAATTAAATGGTTGATAATCACCAAACTTGGATTGTAGCATTCTTAGTTAGTCTGTCATCAAATTTGTTCAAATTAATTTGATTGTTCCTTTTAAGGGCATATAGAGCAAAAAAATAGATAAAAATATTTTCTAACAGCTTCTGCTAGTTCTTAGATAATCTTTAATCAAATTTTCTCATATCAATTTGATTGGATCCTTTGAGGGGCCGCTAAAGTTAAAAAGAAAAACAACTTTAATTGTCTCCTTCTACTGAACTAATTGATGGATGCTCATGAAACTTTGTCTGTAGCACTTAGAGAGCCTCTGCGGTTCCTAATTTGCTCATTTTAGATTCATTGGTTCCTTTAAAGAGCCGCTATAGCTTAAAATAGAAAAACCTGAAAAACATTGTTTTGCACTGACTTAATTGATGAATTATTACCAAACATTGCCTGTATCATTCTTAGATAGTCTGTTATCAAATTTGTTCAAACTAATTTGATTGGTCCTTTTAAGGGCCTCAAGAGCAAGAAATAGAAAACAACTTTTAAGAGCTTCTGCCACAGAACTAATTGATGGATAATCACCAAACATTGTCTTTAGCATTCTAAGGTAGTCTTTGATCAAATGTGTTCATATGAATTTGATTTTCCCCTTTTAGGGGCCGCTAAAACCAAAACTATAAAAACCTTTTTACGCCTCCTTCTACATGAATAATTGATGGATGGCCACTAAACTTTGTCTGTAGCATTCTGAGGTAGTATTCTTTTCAACTTTGTTCTTATTTGTTTGATTGGCACCTTTGAGAGACCCCTTACGCTGAAATGCTTATGGCCATGACATTTCTTCAAATTAAAGTTTGATGATGAAAGGAAAACAAATCATGATGGGATGTCTTCCATACATGTGTAAAATGTATTTTTTTTAAAAAAAGATTCAATAGCTGGGAGAAAGTCTTAATGTCATTACCTGTTTGCTTTTCAGAGATCTTGAAGAAATGCACAATGGCAAAGCTCAATAGCATAGGATAAAATCTTTTTCTGGAACTATTAAATGTTCTCGAATGCAATGGTAAAAATAAATTCATCTTCTGTTTGTGCTCTAGAATTTTGACAGGCATTGCATCATTCTGTTAATCTTTCTGCAGGGTCATTTGTAGGTAATGTAAACAATTTTGTTTTAAAACTTTTTTTGGGCAGGTGAAATACTGTAATGAAAAATTTTTAAATATGTTTTTTTAGCAAATTTCCCGGGTCTAATTTTTTGTGACAGTATAAGGTGGGCCAACAAGGGGGGGGTAAAGGGACTGTTTTGAGGGAAATCCCCAAAGAAAACCAAAAGTAGATAAAAGGAAAAATGTAATTTCCCCAATTAAAATGGAAAAAAATTTTTAAAAATTTTCTAAAAAAAAATTTTCCTCCCATCGCGTAAAAAAAAATTTTTACTGGGGGGAAAAAGAAAAAGGGAAAGGGTCAAATTTTAAAAACCCAAATTTTAAATTAATATCTAACATTTTTAAATTTTTTTTTAAAGATTTTTATCAACGTAATTGACTAAAGACTTGAATGTATTTTGGGTCAGATTCTCCCAAAATTTAAATTTTAAAACCATTTGGGAAAAATTAATTTATATAAAGGGCTTTCCCTCTTGTTTTGCTTTGAATATTTGGCTGTCCATTGACAAATTTATGAACTTCGAAATGTATCAAATATTAAATTGAGCACTTTCAGGTTAGAGGATGTTGTGGTTCTTCTTTAATGATGAAAGCTGGGAGCCTGTGGTTATGCTTCTGTAAATCAAAGGTGTCAATAATTTATGACACTTACTATGTTAGGAGTACAATGAAACTTTTATGTTTTGATACAGAACAATGTATATGTAAATTTAATTCAGATATTTTGTGTACATGGGGGTATACCATGCCGGAATTAGACGGAGGATTTATAGATGCCATAAACAAAATGCCAAATCCATTGAAGAACCCTGAAGATAAATACTAGTCAGGTAAATATACAATAAATCAAAGCAATTTTAATGGGGACACTTACAATCAAACGATCAGTGTTGCTGACTTAAGAGCATATTAGATAAGATCTTGTCAGTGTGACAGTGACATTAAATTCCATAAAGCCACATCGCTAGCTTGTTCTACTCAAGTGGCCTGCTAACGCCTGATTTGATGCACGAGAAAGAAGGCGAACTTTTGGGTGTTTCTCTACCAGTTAGTTTTTTTAAAAAATTGTCACTTGTACCTTGAAATATTGGTGTGACCTCACACTCAATGAAATAAAGTTAAATGATTGGGAAATATAAAAGTGATTAAATAGTTGATTATTATGCATATATCACCAAAAATAGACTGATTTATGTTCAAAATTCTAAATTGCTGCATTTCATAAATTTTATGGTCTGGATGTATTAACTCCAAGAGGCAATTCAGGAACTAAAAGAAAACAAAGGCTTCATAGCAATTGCTTGACGAGGGACTGCCCATTTCGTCAGCTGTGACGCTTTGTTCGGTTCTAAGATAGAAATGGCCTGACACATGTTATTAGGGCTCATGAGGTGCAGGAAGCTGGCTTCCAGGTAAATCTCATATGTTGATTTTTATGTTTAAGAAATTTGTGAATACTTTAAATTCACTTGCATTTATCAAAACTAATTTTCTTTGTATTTGTTTATAACGCAGACATATTCTGATAAACTAAGCTCATACGAAATTGTGATGGCCTTTTCCATTAATCTAATGTCCTTCCACTTACAAACTGGGTGCTGGGTGTTAATTATTCTGTTTACCTTTCTTGCCTTTAGGACCTTATTAATACTGTGCAGAGCTGCAGAGTTTTTTTCTATAATAAAACAGTTATTTAATGGGTGTTTGTGGAACAGTAAACTGTTGCCCATCTGTATCAGGGACGACATTTGGGAACTGTTTGCCAGATTTGCTTATAACAAACATTATAGATCCCGGCCAATATGCAAACTGCTGAGTTGTCACACCTGGCTTTATCCTGTTGGCTGTTCAATATTTGATGTTTATTTTTGATATGGAATTCTCTCACAAATAAAATTAGACTGTTCCAATTCAAAGCAGGGTATTTCCATGGAGAAAATTTAGCAAAGTAAGGTAATCTTAAGTTTATTTTTCTAGAAGAGTAATGTAATCTTAAGTATATTTTCCTGGAATATTTGTTTTAATACTTTGACCAGGTAAGGTAATCTTAAGTTTATTGAACTAGAATATTAATGTTCTGATTTAATTTTTTGACCAGGTACAACAACAGGGCAAGTTACTGACAGTATTCTCCTCGTCACATTACTGTGGCGGTAGCAACGAGGCAGCATGTGTACTTGCCGATAACTACAAACTACGTATGATCAGAATAGATACGACCTGAACATGCCTCTAGTTTCCATGGTTACCAATATAATTATCATCTGGGAGGAGAAATCATGGCCAGCTGGGAGAAATTAACATTCAGCATCTAGTTTCATGTATTTTTAAACATTTACTTGATAAATGAACATAACATTTTATATTTGAAAAAAAAGTAAAGCGTTGGGTGTATGTTTTCTCAATGACATTTTAAGGATCATCTGTTACTGATTGAGTTTTCTTTTTGTTGTTTTTCTTTGCCAATTCATTTTGCCGTTTTTGTTAGTAAGTAAATTGTAGGTACATACAAGACAATTTATAAAAAAATATCTGAGTTTATAAAATTTGCATAATAACATTTGTTGAAATTAATATCTGATAAATGCGTGAGTACAAGCATTAAGCAGTTAATCTATATAAACATCTGTTAAATAATCTGTTAAAACATATTGTTAGAATTTTAAATTCTTTTCGTTAAGTTCTGAGTTATGTGAAGCATTATTACCCTGATTTAGAGATTTTTAGCACTAAATGTTAAAATATGATGACGCAGAGAGGGAAGAGAGTATTGAAATTCTGTAATATACAAAATAGTTTTGCTTTTCTGCAGGACATCAGCACTATAAAGTCCTGAAAGCTGGCATAACAGTGACTAAAAATTGTTAATAATCATGTTATTTATGTCTTTCAGTCAGTCCAGCTTAATAAATATGGTTTTCGTTATAGATATCTTACAAAAACACGTAACAAATATTTATGACAAAAATTTCAGTTTGATATTTTTGTAAAATGTTAAGAAATTGTGGATTCTGTTTGAAATTATTTTAGATTTTATTTTAGATGAATGCTTTTATGCTGTGACATATCAAGATGAATATTTCTAGCATGTCATTGTCATTAAAATTTGATGTATCAACATAAATTCATTCAGGGGGCTTTTGATAATATTTTGCCATACTTACTAGTTATATAACCACGCAAAATCATACCTTTAAACTGAGCAATTATCAACTAAAATGGTCAAAAATAAAAACTATGCTATCTAAACACATAGGTTTTAGGGCTCTCTTATGTTTTAAGCATTTGTACAATTATAGGACAATGAAGGGCGAAACCTTGTCAATGGTAATTATAATTTCTTATTTATCGGCCAGACATGCAGTAAAACAAGTTATTTTTGTTAAGATTTTTTATACTTGCAAAATCACATGGTACTTTTAGCACATATTTTTGTACTGCAGTTAGGTAAAAAGTAATAATATTCCTTTAATCATTGTTGCACTGTGAACTGCAATATTTCATGTTATTAATCATTGTTTTGTTTCATATTAAATGTTGTTACTTCATAAAAAGTTTATGTTTCATGTATTTCATTTAAAACCGATAGAATTTCTCACCTTAGTGCAGTAACGGGTTAATTCCCATTTAATTTTTCATTTGAGTTAACCTGTTATTGCATTAATGCAACAAGATAATGTGAGTTTTTAACCTTTTTATATGTTCCAATGTTTTGCTTCGAACTTGCAAGTTAAAAGTGATTCAGTATCATATATAGTCAGCATCAATCAGAACAACTTTTGACTTGGTTGTTATATCTACATTTTACAAGCTAAGTCAGTATTAATTTGGACACAATATACTTCTGAATGAAAGCTTCATCTTTTTCTGAAATCAAGTGGTGACCTGAAATATGATGGTGACCTTCAAATCATTATGACATTTAAAGAGTTTAAATATATATTTGCTGTCTGTCTGTGAATTATAACATTATTGTTTATATATTTTTTTCATTATCAGATTTAGAAAAGGGCATATCTGTTTAACAAACTCCTAATTCTTTTTATCATCATTATTATAAATATTTTTAACAGTTTACCGATAAATGTGGCTGCAATGTAAAAGTTTAAAAAGAAAAATGTAGTCGTCCATGTTTCTTTTTGTTGTATATAGCTTTAATGTTTATTAAGAAGAACGCTATCAAAGTTATTTCTACCTTTTGTGAATAAAATCAGTGTGAAAGTGAGAGATTTGTGTTTAAGCGCTTACTGCTGTATTTAGTATATAACAGTAATATTTTGATAAAAATATGACAACATTTGTAAGTTACTTCACTGTCAGTATTATTTTCTTATCTTTAATTAGAATGTTCAAATTTCATGCATGACTGCATGGTCTATATTTCATTCTTCAACGTCGTACATGTACCTCAATTAGCTTAATTAGCTTTCTAGATATAATCAGGTGAATGACATTTTATTTCATCATAGAATTTTTTTTCTGATTGTGTTTTTATTACATTTTAACTTCAGAGATTTGTTTATTTTGTTTTGTATATGAAATATAAATTACTATTTGAAAATACCACAAGTACATTCTCATGTTGGATATATAAACATTAGAAATGCTTGAAACATTTATAATTTTCACACTTTTAAACTTTTAGTATACAGTTATACACAGTGCTATAGGTGAGCTATAGTGATCACCTTGTGCCTTGTATCCAACGTTTTACTTTCAATATTCCCCATTCCTCATGGCTGATAATGATTAAACTATAGAGGGATGATGATCCCTGTAACAGTCAGCTGAACAAGATAGCCGGCAGAGCTAAAAATAAAAATAATAATAAAACATCTAACAAAATTTGGATTTGTAATATTTTCCAGACTGGACTTTAAAGACAGGTTCAGCTGTAGTTAAATAAAGTGTCATTTTTTGTTGCTTGTATTAATGTTAGACACAATTACCAGTTTGATTTTTAATACAGAAACCCATGATTTTCCCAGTCATTGTAGTTCATTGCAATATTTTTATTTGTACATATTTGTCCAACTTTGTTTTTAACACATAATATATTAAAAGATTTGCTGAATGGTAATATCATAGATTTATAGATTCTTATTATCAAAGACTTCATGCTGAAAACATTTACCTTCCATATAGTGTAAATACTTATTTCCCACTCGCTCTATACATATTTGTAAGCTGGAATGTTGTTAAGGGAATGTACATCCTTCATTATTGTTTCTTTTTATTTTTGTATTACGACGCACCCCACAATTTAGGTCATATGGCGCTGAACAAGAAACAGGAAAGATGATTTTCCTACTTTTACAAACTTAAAGCCATACCAGGGGTAAAAAATCATCTCTTCTAAGAAATGCGTAGACTCTAGTTATTCAAACCAATTTAGTGCTATTTTTCGATAAACGATGGCGGAAATTCTGATGCCTTAACTCTTCAAGGCAATCTCCAAGAACAAGGGAGCGTCTACTCATTCAGATTGTAAATCTCGAATTAACTTGATATTTTTAAGGATCTTTAGTAGAAAATAATGTTGAAATGCCCCATCATTAATTAGATATTTAGAACATGCTAATATTTGTCCTTGTCAGCATGTATGGTGTACCGCCTCCGTGGTCGAGGGGTTAGAGTCGATGAGTTCTAATCCAGTTACCTCTCTGGCGTGGGTTCGATCCCCGGGAAATGCTTTCGTAGTAAAGCACGGAGGAAGGTAGTCTAGTACTGGTGTAACTCTACAGGAACAATGGTTAGGAAACTTCCCGCCTATAAGACTGAAATACTGTTGGGAAAAGGCGTAAAATGAAACAAACAAACAAACAAACTGTCTGGTGAAATATTTGACATTTTTGTTCTATATAAGATACAGGATCTACAAATTTCTAGATACGAACTTTATTAAGACGTACTGATATGCATGTATGACATTAACCTTTATGTAAACTTAAAACTGCCGTAACAACAGATATTTCAAAATACATGAAATATAACTTTAAAGGCCCATTAAATATCAGTAATGAAACGCATTATCTTTTTATAATATATTCAAAAGATGCATTTACATTAAGAAAGTAGCATTGTATGTGAAATTATCTGAACTTTTAAGTACTAATAAAAAAGCAAAAATAATAAAAAAAATTCACAGACCTTTTTTTTGGGGGGGGGGGGGGGGGGCTAAATGGGCCTTTAACAATATGTCTTCTATGGATATATTCATTTGTATAAAGTGTGTTTTAAATGATACACTTTTTTTCTGGTTCGTCAAGGCAGCTTTTAAGGATGAACAAGTGAATTTTACAAACTGTTTTAGTTTTTTTATAAACACTTGTATATATAGGAATTGTAAATAATGTAGATAATTTTAGTTATTTTAGTTATTTTTCCCAATTTTTATTTTATTATTTGTATTTGGTGATGAGATGGATTACTATTTTAACCCGCCAAGTTCTAGTAACATGATATAAAATAGTGTGATAAGGAATTCTTGAAATATATAGCGTTCAGGATAGAATATACTGGTATTCAAATTACTAACCAATTCCTTACTCTACCTTATTTCCTTATTTTTATTGTTGGCGATTTTTCTTTGGGGGGGGGTGAAAGAGAGAACGTCCTGAATATTTGAGTCTCAAAATTAGCTAATTTTGGTAAAACATTTACTCATTAAATTAACAAATTTTGAAACCCCTGGTAACAATAATAAAGAATTCCTAATACAATGTACTAGCATGACTAGTATTTCATAAAGTTAACAATGTTATTATGAGTTTTTGTTTGCTTATTAGAGAAAATGAAAAAATATTTATCATAGAAAGCATCAATGTAAATCATAGCAAAATTGTTTCTGAAAACTCTAGAATTTTTTTTATATTATATTTAAAAGCAGCACGCCTCCAGATTCATGCAAATCTTCATGACAATGTTAATAAAGTAACGTAAAGTGAATAAGGATGTTAATTAACAAATAGCAAACGACGCTTTCAAAAAGATGTCAAAATATGCAAAAAAGCCTAAACTACGTTTGTAACACAATAAAAGATATGGTGATAAATACTACAAAAAATACATGTATGTCAGTGTGAATCATTTAAAGTTTACTTTATGAAAATCTAGAAAAATAATGTTTCAATCTAGAAAAATAATGTTTGCTACACAATCAAATTTACACACAATCGTCGTCACAATATGAATATATATTTATTAGAGAACGTGACATGAAAATATTATGATTTTTTTACTCAAAGATGAGCATAGTAAACAATAATGATGTTGCTTCGTGTGTTGAATTATACTTGTGTCATAAAACATGACGTTGTTAAGGTATCTTTGTGATTTGTAATATTTTATCATTTCTCTGTATGTAATTTAATGTTCTGTTTTATACAATGTTTTATGAGAGAAATATATCATGTATAATTTAGTTTTATTGTGATAAATTATTTCATTTATGCCAATTGGAAAATGATGAAGTGGAGGCAAAGAGATATTTTGTGAAAAAAAAGTGGATAGACCTCATTGAGGAGGAGTGCAGTGCACAAGAATGATAACTCTACCCTGCATAATTTTTGAGTTATTGCCCTTTGTTATTTTTCAAAATTGAATTTTGTCCAGAGCATAACTCCAAAAGCCTATGAGATATCAACATGAGACTTCATAGGTGCATATATCTCACTCAGGAGGTGTGCAGTACAAGAATGATAACTCTACCTTTCATAATTTTTTAGTTATTGCCCTTTATTATTTTTCATACTTAATTTTTCACCTGAGTGGAGCAAAACTCAAAAAGTTTGTTGGATAGATCTTATTGAGGAGGAATGTTGTGCGCAAGAATGATAACTCTTCCCTATACAATTTTTGAGTTATTGCCCTTTGTTCTTTTTCATGCTATTTTGTCCAGAGCTTATCTCAAAAAGTATTTGAGGTATCAACTTGAAACTTCATAGGTGGATGAATATCATCGAGGGAGAGTGCAGTGCAGAAGAACGATAACTCTACCCTGCATAACTGTTTAGTTATTGCCCTTTTTTATTTTTCAAAATTAATTTTTGTCCAGAGCATAACTCAAAAGACCTTTGAGATATCATTATGAAACTTCATAGGTGCATAGATCTCACTCAGAAGGTGTGCAGTGCACAAGAATGATAACTTTACCTTTTATATTTTTTGGGTTATTTCCCTTTGTTATTTTTCATACTTAATTTTCAATTCAATTTTTTTCTCAAAGAGTATTTGAGGTATCAACTTGAAACTTCATAGGTGGATAGATTTTACTAAGGAGGGATGCAGCACACAAGAATGATAACCTACCCTGCATTATTTTTCAGTTATTGCCCTTTGTTATTTTCAGCCATCAGTATTCACATAGGTTTCAAATCTGTAATCACTATAGCCATCAGTTTTCATAATTACCAAAAGACCTCTTAAAATGGAATTATTCTGCTCTACTACATAAACATTCTTCCAATGAGCAAACACATTCGGCGGGGATGGCCATGTTGACATGGCTCTTGTTAAATTTTCTAACCGGTCTAAAACCCGACCAACTCAATTTAAACCGATGAACGTGTGTCAATGGATGAACAGACAACAGCAGATAATACGATGAAAACAAAAACAGTAAAAATAAACAAATTTCTATTTACAAAAGAGATGAAAATATCTACAAATGGAAAAATGAAAATAAAGTGAATTAAATAGATTAAAGTAAGTCCTATACTTTAAGGAAAGTCCTACTCTTTAAAGTACGTCCTTATACTTTGCTCTTATAGTATACATGTAGTAACACGTTGAAGTGACACACTTATAAAAAGAAACCTATCTCAAATTCTGTATTAGTCTTGTAACCTCCATGCTGGGTTGGCCATTCTGACATCAGAATGAACCAAAAGTCACAAGAAGAATACGAAAAGAGGATGTTTGCACGGTACAGAATGAGCTATAAATCCTTAACTTTAGTTGCTCTGGGTAACGTCAAGAGCGTAGCTCCTACCTCCTTGGGTATACGAGTCGTTATACCGGGCATTAACTTCAGGTTATCAAATGTCCAATGTCCAAGCTGTCCTTGCCGTATCGTGTCGGGGTCGTACACTAGCATCGCTTGTTATCGTCATGTAGCCGTCCTTGCCTATCGTGTCGGGGTCGTACACTAGCATCGCTTGTTATCGTCATGTAGCTGTCCTTGCCTATCGTGTCGAGGTCGTACACTAGCATCGCTGGTTATCGTCATGTAGCTGTCCTTGCCTATCGTGTCGGGGTCGTACACTAGTATCGCTGGTTATCGTCATGTAGCTGTCCTTGACTATCGTGTCGAGAGGTCGTACACTAGCATCGCTGGTTATCGTCATGTAGCCGTCCTTGCCTATCATGTCGGGGTCGTACACTAGCATCGCTGTTATCGTCATGTAGCCGTCCTTGCCTATCATGTCGGGGTCGTACACTAGCATCGCTGGTTATCGTCATGTAGCTGTCCTTGCCTATCGTGTCGGGGTCGTACACTAGCATTCGCTGGTTATCGTCATGTAGCTGTCCTTGCCTATTGTGTCGAGGTCGTACACTAGCATCGCTGGTTATCGTCATGTAGCTGTCCTTGCCCTATCGTGTCGGGGTCGTACACTAGCATCGCTGGTTATGTCATGTAGCCGTCCTTGCCTATCATGTCGGGGTCGTACACTAGCATCGCTGGTTATTGTCATGTAGCTGTCCTTGCCTATTGTGTCGAGGTCGTACACTAGCATCGCTGGTTATCGTCATGTAGCTGTCCTTGCCTATCGTGTCGGGTCGTACACTAGCATCGCTGGTTATCGTCATGTAGCCGTCCTTGCCTATCATGTCGGGGTCGTACACTAGCATCGCTGGTTATCGTCATGTAGCTGTACTTGACTATCGTGTCGAGGTCGTACACTAGCATCGCTGGTTATCGTCATGTAGCTGTCTTTGCCTATCGTGTCGGGGTCGTACACTAGCATCGCTGGTTATCGTCATGTAGCCGTCCTTGCCTATCATGTCGGGGTCGTACACTAGTATCGCTGGTTATCGTCATGTAGCTGTCCTTGCCTATTGTGTCGAGGTCGTACACTAGTATCGCTGGTTATCGTCATGTAGCTGTCCTTGCCTATCGTATCGGGGTCGTACACTAGCATCGCTGGTAATCGTCATGTAGCCGTCCTTGCCTATCCTGTCGGGGTCGTACGCTAGCATCGCTGGTTATCGTCATGTAGCCGTTCTTGCCTATCGTGTCGGGGTCCTACACAACAGACTTCCAGCTGCCTTTATCATTTTACTTAGCCGTGACATCCATCCCGGGGTTGAGTGCTTCAAAGATTGGGCATCAAAACGCTTGCTCCTATAGGAAACGTTTTAAGTAGTAAAGATTAGGTGTCACGGTAGTCACTGCTTGTCATCGAATTTATCACTGTAATTAATTCTTACTAATACACATGTAATATAACAAGTTCTCAATGATATTGAAATGTATTAATGATATATGAAAGTTGTTTCATGAATGGCTTAATTTGATATAAATAATGACAAAATTAGAATTATAACAAATATTCTGCAGCTAGTACAATTTTACAATAAAATTTATAAATTAACACCGCATACATGAATATCAAGATGTATGACAGACAAAGACAATAACGACGTTTCATATTTTTAATGAGACACCGTATAGAACCATGACAATGTACAACAAGTGTATGCATATACAATTCAAAAGTATTGTCATGTAATAAAGACTTGATTCTTTTCCTTCAATTAATTTTTCAAAAAGCAAAGCAATTTACGGAAATCTGTAATGATGAGGATGGAATAATCTGCACTTCCGTAAATGCAAATACGAAAATTTAAAACCGCTGAAAATAAAATCGTATGGAAATACGGAAGCGAGAATATAAAACTGCAAAAAAATAGCCAAAATCAACTCAAAATTTATAATTAAAAATAACCCAACTGATACCAGTCTAGAAAATTTTTTAATTTATAAATTTTTGAAAAAAAATCTCTTTTTAGGTCTTTTGGGGATGGAATTTTTCCACATTTGTCATTTCCTATTTCATTAAAATAATTTTAAATTCTAAACCAAATTTTTGGATTTGAAAAAATTTTACAGTAATGCACTTAAAGTCCCCTCTAAAAAATAAAAAAATGTTGGGCAGTTGACGCATAAGTCTTTGGCGGATAAAAAATATAAATAAAAATACAATTAATAGAAAAAGAACTAAAATGGGACGTTAAAAAATATGTCCTGACACAGCTTATTATTTTATCACTTAAATAAATTCAGTATACAAAGACACTTATATCTATCTTAGTCTATGTACATGTATATTACAATGATATGTTCAACATCAATAATAAATTGCCATTCTTACATCCAGTTGTGTAATTCTACTATTTTCAGTTGCTTGCAAATATGTACACTTTCCATTTAGGGATGACTGAATTTATTAAATATTGAACTTATGTTTAACAACAAATATTTACACATATATTTTAATGTTTAGCAATACTGTTCCTTTACATTTATATGTCTCTCTTTTATCATAATTTATAATTTTGTTATTTCCATTTACAACTGACTGAATTTCATTAAATTATAAGTTTCTTTTTATCTTTATAATTATAAATGTTTTACATATATAGACGTATACAATGTAATGTTAAGCAGGACTGTTCCTTTACTTTTATATGTCACTCTTCTATCATAATTTATACTTGAGTTATTTCCGCCTTTCTGTTATACATTCTATGCCCTGAAATTTTCCAATACAGATAGAAGTGTGCAGATATGTATCTTTGCAGCATTGTTTCTCCTCCTTAGATTTAGAGACAACAAATAACACTGTAGAGCATCCCTTACTCTGCCTTCTTGTTCCATACACTTTCCGAGAATATTGAAAGCTGTTTCCCGGTGTCCAAGGTTTGGTTCGGTTATTATAGTTCTGAAAAGTTTTGAGAGAGCAGATTGTTTTTCATTATTTTTCCAAAGATGGCTATTAACCTTGTATTGTAGAAAATAGAGGTAAGGAAGAGAATCCACCACAGCGTTATCCATCCATATGTCATTTCCGGTGCGGAATTTCCTATCCTTCGCTGTAGATCTTACCATTTCATATCGGAGTTCAATGGGTACACAATGAATTTCACATGGCAAAAACCTGACACATGATGCTGTTGCATACTGTATGACATCTTCATTATGTTTGTCAGATATTGCAAAAAATCCTGATCTTTCAAAAATTAATTCAAATCTATAGCAACCACAGACTGGTTCAACAACTTGCAGACCATAGCTTCTTTCAATCTCACTGAGAACCAGGTCTGATTTTTGCATTTCTTTTACACAATATAAGATTGAAGCTAATTTCAGTTTACTTGATGCAACATCTGTATTCAGGCCAAGTGACATGAGCTTGAAGACATCAGAAGATATAGTGTTGTGCTGATTGATGTTGATAGAGGCCAGTACAGATCCAAGTGTTGTACAGTACATTGGCAACAGAAGATGACAGGCTGTCTCAGGCAATCCTCCATATTGGATATTGACACTACTTGAAATAGAGTTTGTCAATGTCTGTACAGCTTCATAAGGACTTTTGTTTTTAAGAGTGAAAAAATTCAAAAGAAATAAATTTGAAATGCTTCCAGCTGTAAAATATAGTAGATGTACTGAAATGCGATCACTTGTCTTGAATGGACATAAGTTATAAAACTTGAGATGAAGCCTGGAACCAAGATCATCACATTTAATACCAAGAAGTGCCACTCCTGCACTGTTGATAATGTTGTTGAGTATTTCCAGGATATATGGTTTGACTACAGATGATATCTTACCCCTCATCAAATTGTTCTCAGATATGATAAAATGTGGACAGTTTTCATTAATAATATTGTTATAGAGGAGATTTAAACACAATAATAGACAAGAAAGTAAATTGTTTTCTCTCCAGATGTTAAAATGTGAATTGGCAATACAGTGAAAGAGTATAGTTTTACACATGAAACTGGAAATTACATTTTCAAATTGCGGATCAATTAATGATTGTATAATCATTTTCATCAAGACATAACAGCGAATCTGTGTTATATTAATGTTTAACATTAAACACCTTTCAGCTAAAGATGTTGATATTCTCCATTCAAGTTGCCTATAGTCACTCCATCTACATCCAACAGGAACAACAAAGCATCCAGTTCTATTGCAATATTGTTTCATTTCAGGAGACGGCCATTGACCTTCACCTTGTTGATTCAACCATTGTCTAGCTTTTTGTGGCCATGTTTTACAGTGCAGAGCTGCCACAATGTCTGTATCACAGTAACCATGTGATCCTGGTTGTACTCTTGCTGGGCCATGTAATTCTAATGTGTCCAAATATTCATCACCAGATATAATAGATTGTTTTAGCAGTAATTTTCCTGTTCTGTCTCTGAAGAAGTATTGATTAGATTCATTATCAATAGGAAGAGGAGCATCATGTCTCAGTGCTTGAAGTAAACAATATCCAGGAGATACAAAATTATCTTGAATCATCAATAGATTAGGTACACCATGTATCCATTCACACCAGTCTTGTATTACAGGAAAATCATTTAAACAATAAAGTGCATCTGTGTCTGACTCCATCCCTATGGTAGTTGTACCTTCTGATTGACTCCCAAAATAGTATAACATACTTTTATCCTTTTCCCATAATTGGTTATTCACATGTTTCAATGATTCTGTCAGAAGCCATGTTCTCCTTCTCTTCAACACTATTCTCTCATCAACACCTATATCAGCTAATACTTCAGATAATCTCATTGACACAGTCTCCGTGTAATTTGGTTCTTGATACATCCTGTAAATATTATTTCTAACATATTAATTTATTAAATTTCCTTTTTATTGATTTTATTTGGCCACATGATAATTTTTAATTATAATGTATTCAAAACAATTTTGCTTTTTTTAAACTCACTTTCGAGTGTAGAATGATTTAGAAGTATTTTTCATCAATAGTAAATTCTTGTATTATCTATTAACTTTTTGTTCAAACCGAGTCTGCAATTTCCATGTAATTTTATTGTGATTAATGCTTACATGGGATCACTTTGTTTCCCAATTTTGTTAATGATTCTTTTATCAGTATGTCATCTCTTTATGAAATGAACCTCATCATTGATATATTATATACATGTACTATTTATTTCTTTATACTCTTAACATCACACGTTTATTAGTATTTGAAATTACCTTTTGTTTCTATATGCAGTGAGGTTTAGTAGATTAAGGTGAAACAATTCTTTTATTAATTTTGCATTTGTATATCAGGAATATTGGGTTTTCTTGAGTAAATAAACTTCCTCGTTCTCATTCAGTCTTAATAAGATAACTCTTAAATGAATGCTTATATATCTGACATTTGTTATCTTCTTTCGTTGAAATCGTCTCGGTCTACAGTTAATTGAAAGACAAACATAGGAAACATCATAGAAATGAGTCAATAATGGTAAAATCATTATAAAATAATCTCGGAAGTGGATGCTAGATAGTAATTTAGTTCAAGAGATTGTTTAATGATAATTTTAAAATGTTTGTTGGTAACATGGGTAAAGGGCACAACAGTATTTATTATACTTTATGATACTTTTAAATTTGCTAGACTCTTTATCAATGTAATTCCTGCTATAATAGTTAATGGGTTTGAAACCTGGTTAAAGACATTTCCTGTTAAGCTTTGAGTGTTCAGATGTGCCACGGAATGTTCTTTGGTTTGTTTGTTTTTTGTTTTGTCTTTCACCGTAAATAAACTCATTATCCACGTCTACAACATCCTCTTAAACCACAATCATGGTCTATTTTGATCAAACTTCACTGGAAAGAACTCCACAAAACTAATATTAATAGCTAAAATCTGGTATAAAGTAAAGTCACAGAATCTCAAAAACGACTTTAAAATCTTTGATAAATTCTCCTCAGAAACTGACATGACAAAATTTAGATAATTGCCTTGTGTTCTTTTCCAAACGTTATGTAAATCATGTCCCATAGGACCAAAGTTGAATGCGTCCTGAGGTCATTTAATTCACATAGACTTGTGTAGGAAAGCATGTTACTAACTATGCCCATAGGTGTATGGCGCGTTGATTGGAAACAGTTATAAAAGATAATAATATAATTTGATCATATTTATATGTGCAATACAAAACAAATTCATTCAATTTGAATAAACTGTCGGTTAGTCGGGTATTTTGACAAAAACACACCGTTCAGGTCTCTGTCGAGTTACACTTGTGGAGATAACATATCTTCACATAACATGAACTGACTGAAATGACACCTTAATTTCCTTTAAGAGTAATCAATCTCCTACCATTTGGTACCAAGATAATGAAAATTGATGAAAAATTGTTGGATTTATGGAGTTCATATAAAGATGGGTGCTGAAAAATGAGCGGCGAGTTGCTTACCTTTACTAAAAATATATATAACAATCTTTTATTTTTGTGGGAAATGAAGGTAATTGAACTAAAAGCATATACCAAATATTAAAGCATGTTTCAAATGAAAAATACAGCAGTTTCCATGGTTTTGAGAGGTAGAAGGGTTGAAGAATGGGTGAGGGGGCGGGGGTAGTGACAAATCAACGCGCGGCCGCCGAACACCTATGACTATGCCCAGAGCTTGCATATTGTTCATGCAGTTTGTTTAGTAGTCATAAATAAAATCCTTATATTGATTTCTTTACTCAGTCTGACGGATACATAAAATTTTCAAAACGAAGTATTTTTTAACACATTTACTTTATGATACATCTGTTAAGTATTTATCATCATATTCATCCAACTTTTGAAGAATATTAAAAGCTCAACTATTTTTTTCTTCCTCTTTCATTAATTCAGCTATTTATGAAACTTGTTATTACCTTATAAGTTTCTTTTTGTTTCATTTCTCTGGAAGTAGGAATAAAATATTACCTTTTGTTTATATGTTGTAAATAATAGAAAATGAGGTTTGTAAATTCCAACACCTTTCAAGGAAACAACATCTTTGATCAATTTCTCAATTGTGAAATGTTGGGTTATTTTATAAAACTTTTACTTCCTCTTCCTTTTAACTCTTTTTAATGAATTTTTATATATCTGACATTTGTTACCTCCCTTTCTTGTAGTTGATGAATTTCTAAAAACAGAAACACTAAAATTTTGTCCAACTCATTAATATAGAGGACATTGAATCATTATGTCTTAAGATGAACGCTTTGGGAGCAATGGTCCCGTGTTGTTGCTTAATAATAGAAATAGAAAAACCTTAAAAACATCTTCTACTACTAAATTAAATGGTGGATGATCACCAAACTTGGACTGTAGCATTCTAAGGTAGTCTGTCATCAAATTTGTTCAAATTAATTTGATTGGTCCCTTTAAGGGCCTCTAGAGCAAAAAATTGAAAAAAAATCTTCTAACAGCTTCTGCTAGTTCTTAGGTAATCTTTTATCAAATTATCTCATATCAATTTGATTGGATCCTCTGAAGCTAAAAAAAGAAAAAAATAAACTTTAATCGTCTTCTTCTACTGAACTAATGGGTGGATGCTCATGAAACTTTGTATGTAGCACTTAGATAGCCTTTGCGGTCCCTAATTTGCTCATTTTAGATTCATTGATTCCTTTAAGGTGCCGCTATAGCTTAAAAAAGAAAGACCTGAAAAACATTGTTTTGTACTGAACTAATTGATGAATTATCACCAAACATTGCCTGTAGCATTCTTAGATTGTCTGTTATCAAATTTGTTCAAACTAATTTGATTGGTCCTTTTAAGGGCCTCTAGAGCAAAAAAAAAGAAAAAAAACTTCTAACAGCTTCTGCTACAGAACTAATTGATGGATGATCACCAAACATTGTCTATAGCATTCTAAGGTAGTCTTTGATCAAATTTGCTCATATGAATTTGATTTGCCTCTTTTAGGGGCCGCTAAAGCTAAAACTATAAAAACCTTTTTACGTCTCCTTCTACAGGACTTATTGATGGATGGCGACCAAACATTGTCTGTAGCATTCTGAGGTAGTCTTTATAAAGTTTGCTCTTAATAATTTGATTGGCACCTTTTAGGGACCGCTTACGCTGAAATGCCCATGGCCATGACATTTCTTCAAATTACAGTTTGATAATGAAAAGGAAACAATTCATGTCGGAATGTCTTACATGTGTAAATGTTATTTTCTAAACAAAAAAGATTCAATAGCTGGGAGAAAGTCTTAATGTCATGACCTGTTTGTTTTTCAGAGATCTTGAAGAAATGATTTGTGGTCATATGCTTTGTATCTGAACAGTACACATAGCTGCACATTGTCTTTCATTTGACATGCTAAAATAGGACCTCACTAGACACTACTGCACAATGGCAAAGTTCAATTGTATAGAATAAAATCTTTTTCTGAAACTATTTAATGTTCTCAAATGCAATGGTAAAAATAAATTCATCTTCCGTTCGTGCTCTAGAATTTGGACAGGCATTGCATTATTCTATTAATTTTTCTGCAGGGTCATTTGTAGGTCAGTGTAGAGACAATGTTGTGTCACTTGTTTTGCAAGTGAAATAATGTAATATAAATTATGTAATCTGTTGTTATTCAGCGAGTGCCTGTCTAAGTTTGGTGACAGTATAGGTAGCCAACTATGGGAGGCAATCAATTTGATGTTATGCCAAAAGCAGCAACAGTAGATGATAAGGTAGGTAACTCTCCAATTAAAATGGAAAGATAACCTTTTAAACAATTTTAAGGAACTCCTACAAGCAGCATAAAAAATTATTGGTGAAATAAGAAATAGACTAGTGTCAATATTTGAAATCCAAAATTTCTTGAATATTTTAACCACTTAAATTTTGTTTTTTTTAAAATCAACAAAACGGTTAATTTTTCAGATTTCCTTATTACGTAATTGACAAAGGACAAGAACAATTATAGTCAGACTCTACATAATAATTTACTACTGTTGGATGAATTTATATTCAGGGCTTGCCCTCTTCTTCTGCTTTGAAATTTGGGCTGCCCATTGACAAATTTAGGAACTTCGAAATGTATCAAATATTAAATTGAGTACTTTCAGCTTAGAGGAGGTCGTGGTTCCACAAGATGTTCTTGTTTCATGATGAAAGCTGGGAGCCTGTGGTTATTCTCCTTCTGTAAATCTGAAAGGTGTCATTAGTTTATGACACTTACCTTGAAAGGAGTATAATGAAACTTTTAAGTTTTGATACAGAACAATTTATATGTAAATTTTATTCAGATATTGTGTGTGTATATGGGGGTATACCAATGCCTGAATTAGACGGGAATTTATTGATGCCTTCAACAAATTGCCAAATCCATTGACGAACCCTGACGATGAGAGTACTTTGGCATGGGATATAATGTGGAGTGACCCAGCCAGGTATATATATACACAATAAATCAAAGCAATTTTCATGGGGACACTTACAATCAAATGATTAGTGTTGCTGACTTAGGAGCATGTTGCATATAAAATAAGATCTTGTCAGTGTGACAGTGACATTAAATTCCATTAGACACATAGCTAGCTTGTTCTACTCAGTGGCCTGCTCACGCCTGATTTGATGCATGAGAAGAAGGCGAACTTTGGGTGTTTCTCTACCAGTTAGTTTCAGAATTGTCACTTGTACCTTGAAATATTGCTGTGACCTCACATTAAACTCAATGAAATAAAATTAAATGATTTGGGCAAAATAAGATTAAAGAATAGTTAATTATTATGCATATTCAACAAGAATAGACTAATTTATGTTTAAAATTCTTAAATGCTGCATTTCAAAAATATTGTTCTATTCATTTTTATAGTCTGGATGTATTAACTCCAGAGACAATTCAGGAACTTAAAGAAAACAAAGGCTTCATAGCAAACACTAGACGAGGGACTGCCCATTTCTTCAGCTGTGATGCTTTGTTTGGCATTTAGATAGAAATGGCCTGACACATGTTATTAGGGCTCATGAGGTGCAGGAAGCTGGCTTCCAGGTAAATCTCATATGTTGATGTTTATGTTTAAGAAATTTGTGAATACTTTAAATTCACTAGCATTTAACAAAACTAATTTTCTTTGTATTTGTTTATAAAGCAGACGTATTCTGATTAACTAAGCTCATACGATTGTGATGGCCTTCTACCTTTAATCTAATGTCCCTCACTTACAAACTGGTTGCCGGGTGTTAGTTATTCTGTTTACCTGTCTTGCCTTTAGGAGCTTATTAAATATTGTGAAGAGTTGCAGAGTTTTTTTTTATAATAAAACAGTTATTTAATGGGTGTTTGTGGAACAGTTAACTCTTGTCCATCGGTATCAGGGATGACATTTGGAACTGTTGCCAGATTTGCTTATACAAACATTATAGAACCCAGCCAATATGCAGACTGCTGCGTTGTCACACCTGGCTATATCCTGTTGACTGTTTATTTTTGTTATGGAATTCCCTCACAAATAAAATTAGACTGTTCCAAATTCAATGCAGGTTATTTCCATAGAGAAAATTTAGCATAGTAAGGTAATCTTAAGTTAATTTTTACTAGAAGAGTAATGTAATCTTAAGTATATTTTACTGGAATATTTGATTTAATAATCTGACCAGGTAAGGTAATCTTAAGTTTATTGTACTAGAATATTAATGTTCTGATTTAATTTTTTGACCAGGTACAACAACAGGGCAAGTTATTGACTGTATTCTCCTCGTCACATTACTGTGGCGGTAGCAACGAAGCCGCATGTGTACTTGCCGATAACTACAAACTACGTATGATCAGAATAGATACGACCTGAACATGCCTCTAGTTTCCATGGTTACCAATATAATTATCATCTGGGAGGAGAAATCATGGCCAGCTGGGAGAAATTAACATTCAGCATCTGGTTTCGTGTATTTTTAAACATTTACTTGATAAATGTACATGATATTTTATATTTGAACAAAGCGTTGGATGTGTGTTTTCTCAATGACATTTCAAGGATCATCTGTTACTGATTGAGTTGGTTTTTGGTTGTTGTGTTTTTTTTCGCCAATAAATTTTTCTCCAATTTAGTTAGTAAATTGTAGGTACAGACAAGGCAATTTAAAAATACCTGAGTTTATAAAATTTGCATAATAACATGTGTTGAAATTAAGATCTGATAAATGAGTTAGTGCAAGGATTAATCAGTTAATCTATATAAACAATTTAATCTGTTAAAGCATATTGTTAGTATTTTTTATATTCTTTTTGTTAAGTTCTGAGTTCTAAGAAGTATTATTGCCTTTGATTTTGAGATTTTTAGCACTCAATGTTAAAACAAGATGACAAATAGAGGGAAGAGAATATTGAAATTCTGTAATATACAAAATAGTTTTGGCCTAATATATCATTTTAGGTTAATGATTAATTTAAGCGGTCTTCATAGTGACAAAATTATGTTATGAAACAATGTCTTTCATTTTGTCCAGCTTTAATAAATGTGGTTTTTGTTAGGGGTATCCAGCAAGACAAGTAGCAAAAATTTATGACAAAATTTCAGTTCGACATTTTTGTAAGATGTTAAGAAATTGCTGTCCTGTTGAAATTATTTTAGATTTTATTTTAGATGGATGCTTAATTGCTGTGACATATCAAGATGAAATATTCTAGGATGCCATTGTCATTATATTTGATGCATCAACATAACTTCATTCAGGGGCCTTTTGATAATATTTTGCCATGCTTACTATACTGAACCAGAAAAGAAACTTTCGCAAAGTATGTGCCAGTTGTTCAAGGGTACCACTTAGATGTACACATTTATATACATGTAGTAGCTTGTAAAACTCGTTTTGTTTGCAAAATAGGTCAGCTAATCCCCGTATAAAAGCCCGATATTTTTATTCAACGTAAACATCGAGTTTCAAAAGGATTGAAAAACCGTACTAACATATCTACATTCAAACTTGGAGAAAGTTTCTTTTTTGTTTCAGTATAGTTTTTTAACCAGGCAAAATCATACCTTTAAACTAGCTTTTAACGACTAAAATAGATCAAAAATAAAAACTACGCTATCTAAACTGATAGGTTGTAGGACTTTCAATGTTTTAATCATTTGTAAAATTATAGGACAATGACGATACCTTTTCAATGATAGTTTATAATGTCTCATTTATTGGCCAGACATGCCGCAAAAAAGTTATTTTTGTTCAGATTTTTATACTTACAAAATCACATTGTATTTTTAAGCATAAATTAGGTAAAAGTAATTTTATTCCTGTAATCTGTGTTGCACTGTCATTGAAAATTGCAATATTTCATGTAATTAATTATTGTTTTGTTTCATATAAACTGATGTTACTTCATAAAAAGTTTATGATTTGTGTATTTCATTTTAAAACCAATAGAATTTGTCACCTTAGTGCAGTAACGGGTTAATTCCCACTGGAGTTTATTAGGAGTTAAGAAAACAAGATAAAGTGTGTTTCTTTTAACCTTTTCATATGTTCTGATGTTTTAATTTCGAACTTGCAAGTTAATTGTGATTCAGTATCATATTAGCCAGCGTCAATCAGAACAACTTTTGACTTGGTTGTTACATCTACATTTTACAAGCTAAGTCAGTATTAATTTGGACATAATATGAGTCAGAATAAAATCTTCACTTGTTTACTGAAATATAGTGGTGACCAGAAATATGATGGTGAACTTCAAGTCATTATGACCTTAAAGTGTTTAAAGCTATATATTTGCTGTCTTTGGATTATAACATTATTAGTTATATATTTTCTTTATTTTCAGATTTAGAACAGGGGCATATGTGTATAAGAAACTAGTAATTTTATTTATCATAATTTTTAAGAATAGTTTTAACAATTTCACAATATATGTGGCTGCAATGTATAAGTATAAAAAGGTACATGTATTTCCATGCCTCTGTTTGTTGCCTATAGGTTTAACGTTTATTAAGAATAACGCTATCAAAGTAATTTTTTACATTTTGTGAATAAAGTCATTGTAAATGTAGAGATTTGTGTTTAACCGCTTTCTGCTGTGTTTGGTATATAACTGTAATATCATGATTAAAAATATGACGAAATTTGTATGTTACTTCACTGTCAGTATTATTTTCATATCTTTAATTACAATGTTCAGATTTCATGCATGTCTATATTTTATTGTTCAATGTCGTACATGTACCTCAATTAGCTCAATTAGCTTTCTAGATATAATCAGGTGAATGACATTTTATTTCATTGTAGATTTTTTTTTCTGACGGTGTTTTTATTACATTTTAACTTCAGAGATTTTGTTTATTTGGTTTTGTATATGAAATATAAATTACTATTTGAAAATACCACAAGAACATTCTCATGTTTGATATATAAACATTAAAAATGCTTGAAACATTTATAATTTTCACAATTTTTAACTTTTAGTATACGGTTATACACAGTGCTATAGGTGAGCTATAGTGATCACCTTGTCTCTGGTATTCAGCGTTCTACTTTTAACATCTCCCAATAATGACGAACAGCATGGATCCTGATCAGACTGCGCGGATGCCCACTGGTCTAGATCCATGCTGGTCGCAAATGCACTATGTTGGTTTTGTCTTGACCAACTACAATAATTTTATTGAATCATTTACTATGTTCTATTTATTTTGATGCATTGTTTTTTTTACAATATTAGATAGGAATCATTGGGCAGGTGCAAGTTTTTCAACAAACATAAAGGAAAAGGTGGAAAAGTCCCTGTTTAAGACTGTTTATCCAGTACTGGTCACAAGGTTTGAACAAGAACTGACAGAGAAGAAGACTGGAAGTGGTTAGTAAATGTTTAAGACTGTAGTTAAATAGTAACAGTTTTCCTTCATTCATATTTAAAGAGATATAGTGTTTAAGCTGTTAATGTGGTATTGAAATGATTTATGCTGTTTGTTTAGGCACTGTATGTTTTATTCATTTAGTTACCCATTATATAAAATACCATGTTCTGTCATTTGCATATGATTACCTGTTATGTAAAACTTAGAGTGATGTTATGCCCATCCAAGGGTATATAGTGAGTGAAGAGGTGAAAGTAAAGATAAGTTTACATTTTGCCATGATTCCTTTCAATTTTATAATTTTCTTCACATGGACGATAAGTAACTTAGGTGGCTCAATGAAATGTCTGTAAATATCCTTCAGGTTTTACTTGATATTCAATTTATAAAAAGAGTGTAACAGTCTTTTGATATTTTAAGCAGATTTATTTTTTTTCCTAATCATTTTCCAGTCAGTCACCATATTAATAGGTAATCTCTTGGAATGATATAGTCAATTTGGCACAAATTGACAATGAAAAAATGAGCATAATGTCACTAAATACACATAGACATGTATAACTAAAAGAAGGTTTGAATTTCACAAAATGATAAAATTTCAAAATCCCTGATACCAACAATAATGAACGATAAAGTTGAAATTTCTTTAATTGTGAAAATTTGACCTTAAAGGTTATAGTCATTAAAGGTTCAAGGTCATATTTAAGCATGTCAGAATGAAACTTATCTCCAGATGTATGTTATGTTCAAGTATGAAGGCTGTGGCTTAGGAAATGAAGATCTAAAGATTTGCTATTTATATCTTAACATATGAGCCACACCATGACAAAACCAACATCGTGCATTTGCTACCAGCATGGATCCAGACCAGCCCGAACATCCGCACGATGTTGGTTTTGTAATGACGTGGCTCATAATTATTTTCCTTAAAATATTTTTAATGAAAACTTAATTGTCAAGTTATTATCTGTAGCTACACCTCCCAAAAAAAAAATCAATAGAGCAGCCGTAAATATTTATGTGGTCTATGTGACCTTTGACAGGTGTTAATGAGGTTTATTTTCTGATAATCTATAAATAGTAACAAACTTATTTAAAACTTTTAATGAGCTAACAGATGGACTATTGTTTAAGATATTTGTCTTTTTGAATCATTTTATCCAAAAGAAATGTGATGTTCATGGATTCTAAATCGGACCACATCAATTTCTCGGTTACTGGTTTCCTAGCAGTTTCCGTCCCCTAGCAGTTTTCCGGCCGTTTATCATTTTCGTTCAGTACAGTCTATTTTTACCAGTAAGGCATCCACATTACTTCATCAATCAGAGAAACATTTGTTTTCTATGCTAAACAGCATTTAAAATAGTACAACGATTTATATGTTTTGAAGTTTTGCCTGTTATTACAAGTTACATAAGAGAACTTGCGACATCCACCTGGGAAATTCTAGTTTGAATATCCATGCGCAATAACTAAGACCCCATTTTAGGTAAATCAATACCTTGGAAAATATTTTTGCAGACAACACGGAAAAGGTTGGGAAGTTCTGTTTATCTGATAAGATCATCTTAATATTGCTTTATGGTACTGAATTATATTCAAAATAAAAAAAGGTCCGGCAAACTGCTATGAATTTTTTAATAAAGGTCAAAAAAGGCATTACATTTCAGGCCTATATTCAAATTAAAAAGTAAAATGAAAGTGCAACATTAAACACATGTCAAAGTTTTGTACCCCTCCTTAGACTGATTTTTATTTTATTTGTTAAAATTTTAGTGTGATTTGTGGCCGGAAACTGCTAGGAAACCAGTACAGGGTAATGACCGATCTCGCTAAATGCCGGTATTATGAAGTAAGGGTCTAACACGTCATATCACCGTATTGAGAAGGAATAGATAAACATGGCATATCATGGTTCTATGAAGTAAAGGGTTAAATTTGTCCCCAGACAGACAGAATGAAAAACATGCTTTGCAATGATGATTGCCATTAAGGCTTACATTTTTGTGTAACAACCTTTTGGTGTAAATAGGCATGATAAAGTTATGATATTGTATTAAATGTCCTAGTAACGCGAGAAAGGAAGGCCAATATTGATCTGAATTTATTGCTCAAGATTTAAACTCCTATAGAATGATACAATATACATTTACAATATCTATCATTCCATTTGCACAGTAATAATGCAAACTATTCGTCATAAACTAATGAGCAATAAATTCAGATCAATATTGGTCTTCCTTTCTCGCGTTACTAGGCAATTTGATTAGTATAAAATTGGTATTAAATTGGCATTATAATGCGTTTTAATTTGCGTTATTACGTCTTTTGGTTCGCGTTACTACGCCTTTATTCGCGTTACTACGCCTTTTGATTTGCGTTATTACGCCTTTATTCGCGTTATTACGCCTTTTGATTCGCGTTATTACGCCTATATTCGCGTTATTACGCCTTTTGATTCGCGTTATAACGCCTTTATTCGCGTTATTACGCCTTTTGATTCGCGTAATAATGCCTTTATTCGCGTTATAACGCCTTTGCATTTTTATTTTATTATTTTATTTGACACTATTAGGCTTTCGTACTTTACCGTACAAGTTGGCTATTGACTTTGTTATCAGAACACGGCGTTAGTTCCAAAATCAGAAAATATCGGCAATTTCCGTCAAACTTCGGATAAGGCTTATGAGTAATGGTCGACCAACCAATTTACGTTCCTTTAAAGAACGTATTTATAATTTCAAAATGTATGTCATTGACGATAATCCGTGCCGATGGTTAGTAATAAAGTGACAAATAATGTATTCTTGCTCACTATAATCACGTGTACTAGTATAATAAACAAAATAGTAAATAACCGATCATAATAATGCGCTTCGTGGCTATGCAGACTCATGAGAAAAAGCCGTTTCCTCGAGCATTAAAGCATGTGCAACTTTGCATAGGTCAAAAAGACTATAGACCCCTATATTGGCTATAGCCCTACATGTAGACGTTCATAGACATAAACTGAAGAGCATTCAATTTTGTTATATAGCATTATTGTTAAACAAAACAAAAGAATAAGGTGTTATATAGTGTTGTCACAAAGGCTGACTTAAAATATGAGAAATAAGTTTCCTGTAAAATATAACTAGAATTCCGCGAGTCGGATGTATCGCCTTGTGAACAATATAGTTTAGGAGAAATGGCCATGACAAAAATGAAATATGAAAATTAACAAAGGGCAATAACAAAAAAAGTGCAGAGCAGCAGTTCTTGTGCACTGCACTTCTTATCAATAAGATCTATCATCCTATGAAGTTTCAAGTCCATTACTTTTATAATTTATGAGAAATGGCCTGGACAAAAATAAAGTATGGAACTTAATAAAGGGTAATAACTCAAAAATAAGAAGTGCAGAGTACCAGTTCTTGTGCACTGCACTTCTTCTTAATGAGATATATCATCCAATGAAGTTTCAAGTCCATAGCTTTTATACTTTAGGAGAAATGGCCTGGACAAAAATAAAGTATGAACATTAACAAAGGGCAAAAACTCAAAAATTAAGAAAACTACCGGTTCTTGTGCACTGCATTTCGAGTCATTACAAGAAGCATGCATACCAAGTTTGAAGTCAATCCGACTTATAATGACTGACATTTGCTCCGGACAAGCTTAATGGGACGCGGACGACGCCGACGCCGATAACGACGCCGCCCACAAAAGTAACCCGTATATGTCGCCTTTTTCAAGGCGACACAAAAAGGAAGAACTTGACAAAAGGTTTATAAAGATCAAAATATTGATAATGCATGTTCATGAACATATATTTAAATGGGGCTTCGACCCTTACTGCATCCAGGGGCGTAACTGAGCTATTTTGATATGTACTCGGAGTGACAGGGTTCTCAATAAGAGCCGGCCGCCGGCCGAAATGACCGTTTAAAACACTTTTTGGCCGGCTGAAATTTGTAAAATTTTCAATTAATACCATAAACTGAGAACATAATTTGACTGCCAAATACTGATGCTCCGTGATAATTATTAATTTTTCAGTAAAAACACAATAAATGATTGGAATAAATCTGAAAACAGACTTTTATTAGCAAATAAATCTTAATTAAACTTGCATAAAGTGAAACCGGAAGTCCAACTCCATTGCCGATTTTTCCAGCCTATTGCAATATTTGCAATGGAAAATACTTGCTAAAACTGGACCACTTCAAGGGCGTTTAACTTTAAAACACATTATTTGTTTGCTATAAATCGTAAAATCAATTGTTGATAGTTGTCATTTACACTGATAATGTGTACTAAAATACATTCATGTGTTGTCGAAAATAGATCTGATTTCGGATGTAACTTATTCGGACATGCAATTACGGATTGGGAAATTTTCAAAAAAGAAAAAAAGAAATGTTTTAAATAAAATACCTTTCTTTGACTGAATTCATACACTGATATATGCAATGCTTATTTGAATAAGCAATTTTAATGCAAGTAATGATTAATATGAATATTAACAAGCTTGTTATATCAAAGTTTGATTTACCCTAGGTGTAAAAATTAAGGGCAATATACTTTTGATCAAAATGACTTAAAATCTAATAATTTGTTGTTCAAAAATCAGGGACAAAAGATGTAAATCCAATGTTCCTACTCAAAATCTTACACCAAATAACTGATACCATTTTTTAGTGAATTACATGTACTGAGATTTGTTGGCATAAATAGTAAAAGTTTTTGTGACATTTTGCTCTGTTCCATGTTTCTGGACAAATAAGTTTATAGAATTTATGACTAACACATTTAGGTTCCTGTTCAAGCTTTTAACTTCAAAATAAGAATCAATATAAGGATCAGGATCAATTTTTGGATCAACTGTAAAATTTCCCTTATCTTACAAAAATAACAAAAAAATTTATCTAAAATTTCATAAACTTGCCATCGGCAAACCCAACTTCATTCAAATTAATATAAGATATATAATCTATGAGGATAAACAATGAAGAATATTAGTTTTTAATTGGATCCTGATCCTTAAATTTTTTGAACACTCTCTTTTTTTTTTAAGCCTGTTTTTTGATTTTGTAAACATAAACTATAAATTGATGTATTATGTACATGTGAAACTGTAAGCTCTATTGAAATCTTGTTAGTGCCATGTCTGCAGCTTGACAGGCAACACACACAATTTGCTTATTATTATTTAATCATTTAATGCCAGGTGAGTATTCACATAATTGGCAAGTCATTTTTAAAATGCCCTTCTGTTCAATGAAAGTGTTAATCCCTAAAAAATGAAACACAATGATTGGCATCTGACACATGATATTTTTATTATTGAATAAGAGTGATTTTTATGCAGTAATTTTCTAATATTTTTCTCCTGTCTGCAATTAATGCCCGACATAACTGTATTGAAACAGTATTTTAAAATGAATTGCAGGATATGGTGTTTCATTAAGTTTAAAATGAATTAAAAAACAGTATTTAAGGCAAAACTGCACTTTTTTCCAATTAATCACACAAATATATTTGACAACACACTTAATACTGGATTAATACTCATAATGTAACACATTTTTTTATAGAATTTAATAGTGTGAGAAATTTTATATAGTTTTTTTTTTCAAATTATGCCTTTACATTTGGTCTTCTGTAATAGTTTTAAACTGCCAAAATATGGCCTAGAATGCAGGAAATCAAGTGCTAAATTTCAAAATTTTCTGGGGGAGCATGCCCCCGTACCCCCCTAGGAGGCCTGCTAGAATTCAAATTTGGCCTGCTGAGCTGATCGTTATTGAGAACCCTAACTCCTTAACTAGGGTAGTTCGGGGGTATGCTCCTCCGAGAAAATTTTTGAAAGATGAAGCGATATCCTGGCATTTCGTGACTATCTAGATTACTAATTACTTTGTTAATCATATTAACAACTTTTTGTCAATTTCATAAATTTTTAGAACTTTTAGCGCATGTGATTTTTCGGAATACAGGATTGATCTGTACGCAATGGCGTACAGGAGTACGCCTAGTTACGCCCCTGGCATCGTATATGTTATTTGCTTTCGGATCCTATTACTTAATTAGTATGCATAGATTTAAGTAATTTGTTTAGCCTAGAGCTATTTTAAGTTTAAACTATTTATCTGCACGTAACCATGGGTTTTGGGTTGATCAAAACAAAACCGAAAGTTGGAGTAGAAAAAAATAAACACGATGTAACGATAATACTAAACAATTTAATAAAAACATGAAAAGATTTGTAGGTTAAAAGTACGCATTTCCTCACCAAATTATACTTTAACTTTAAGTTAATGATTTTTTGAAGCAAATGATCTTACCTTACAGTTAGTAAGATAGCCCAGTTTGTTGCATTCTTAAATATTCTAGGTCGAATATACAATACGGGTGCATACAAGTAAAAATTATCATTTCACTACCTTGAAAGCAGAACACGTTAATTCCGAAACGACCGCCGTAAACGTCGTTATCACATATTTCTACAACTGTCGTATAGCCATAACACTCCTTATTTTTGAAAACATATTTTTACGTATGGAAATACAGTATTTTCCAACTAAACAAATATCCGGACTGATTTTCAAGTCGTGACGTTACGAAATACGATTAATATTATATTGACGTCATAATTAAATACATTCGTATTGCACGTGCGTGCTATGCTGGTGGGTCGTCAAGTTGATTGCATAAAGGTTTACCACGAGCCCACAGGACGAGTGTAAATATAACTTTGTTACAAAACGTAACAACGCCGTTAAAGCAACATGCCTCCAGATTTATGCTAATGTTCACGAAAAATCTAAAATGTATTTGAAAGTTAAATACTGTGAAAAAAACCCAAAGAAAATAATTCACACATTGCAAACGGCACTTACAATCCACGCAAATTATCAAAAAGAGGTCAAAATATACATAAATACCTCTTACTGCGTTAGTAACGCAGTAGATTTATAGTGAGTGATACTGCAAAATCAGTCATAAATCGCAAATAATATGTGAATAATTAATTAAAAATCGAATCCTTTTACTTTTTTAAGATTTTAATACATTTTTCTAAAGATTGAATTTCTTGAAATATTTTGGCTCATCTGGAGGCGTGTAGCTTTAGTCTTGGTTAATATAGACCTTTTTACAATACGTTTTTTCCATAGCAACGAAAGTTGCATTTAGCGCATGCGCATTCTACGTAGGGCAAAAACGCAATAACGATGACTATAGTTTATGATACTTTAAGGCTTTAATAGACGCGATTTCATGTTATGTCACCCGCCCGAAAACATTAACTTTGGGATGACTTAACCCATTACTTCACGAGCATTTTGTGAAAAATGGCTGTTTTCATTGTTTCATTGAAAAGTCTCCCGTTACAAGTTCAAATTGCTAAAATACTATAAAAACTGCTTCAACACTAATCAAACTTGGAACAAATGTTGACTTGACCATTGCCCTTGCAACAACATGCTCAGGCTTAAATTTTCTGTTACCAGGGCAACGAGGGGACATCTCAAAATTGCCAAAAATCACTATTTTGCGTTGATATTTTCCATCAAAATTGATTTCAAAGTGCTGCAACTTCTCAATGGATTGAGATAGAGTCAAATGCTTTTCAGCGTTGGTTACACGTTACCTTATGATCAATCTGGGGTCATTTAAAGCCTCTCACAAGTCCAAAATTTTCTTGGCGATGAGGGGGACTCAGCCCCCTTCAAACCCCCCAAACAGAAGGGGGCACATCAAGTGTTGGGGCCTGAATAAGGCATTTTTTCACCATTTGAGACAACAAAAGGGGGGTGGGGGTGAAAAAGGCGTTAAAAGGCGTGTATATTGCGTAATGGGTTAAAGCGGTAAGTACTGTAAACGTGAATGAATATATATAACAAATTTACGAAAATATGCGGGACTAATAATTCAATGGGAAAAAAAATACACATGTCGTCTATTTTACGGATCATTAGACGACTTTTTCATCAGTAATTTGAATAAAATGAAACAACAGGGTGTTAAGATAAAATTTTATTACCCCTGTGTTACATACTATTACACAATTGGGTATTTCCTTTAAATAATTGGATAGGGCAGGCGATAAGTGAGATTGGCACGCGATCAGTTGTTTAATCAACTGGGACGTTTAATTAAGTACCATGACATAGTTAATCACGTACAATTATTAAAATCGTCATTTAAGTAACTTTTACATATACCGATCAATGTTTATTGATTTTGTGAAGTGACAAAAGGCATGACGTGCATTATAAAAATTAACATGTGTTACGAGGATCTGGATAAAATGTGTGTTACGTCACTTCCCAACAACCCATCTTAACTTCTCAAGATTTTGAAAATATATCTAATTATTTAAAATATATTTATGTGACTTAAAATATTTCTGTTTGCATCACAATCAAATCGGATACGGGATAGAATCAGGTAAACTAAACACTAAAAATGCACTATCACCTGTTTTGACTTTTTTCAGAATGATAATCTCGATTTCATGTTATACAATTTCTCAAGTTTTTATATAAACTATTTCAGTACAGAACAGAAAAGAACATATCTTTTATTTACACAGGTACAAGAAGATATCATATGGACCAACATGAGGTTATTACGAAATTTACATTAACACAAAATAATACAGTATCCGGTAAATGAGTATTACAATGCTACAAAATCATAAGAAAAAGAGAAAGAGAAAACAATGAAATATAAGTTTTGAAAAATTGATTGCTACCTAGGAACACGTGGGTGGCTGGAGACGGGGGAATGCTCACTTTAAATTAACATTAAATAAATGCTGATGTATCTCGGTTAATTTTTTTTTACTTAATTTTTAAATATTTATTATCATGAATCGAGTGCGACTTTCAAGAGAAAACACGGGAAAAGTAGCGCTATTTAAGAATGAAATTC
Organism: Ruditapes philippinarum; assembly: GCF_026571515.1. Lineage (NCBI taxonomy): Eukaryota > Metazoa > Mollusca > Bivalvia > Venerida > Veneridae > Ruditapes > Ruditapes philippinarum. The sequence continues at coordinate 34,430 of NW_026855982.1, read as the reverse complement.
CACATAACTGTCAATTGTACTACTAATATACGATTGGCTGTTAGTAAAGATTTCAGAGTTTGTCATTGGATAACTTACTGGACCAAAACTAAAAATAAAAATAATTGTTCCGTACAGAATAGGGGCATGTTTACGTACAAAAGTGTTATTACAGGTTAATTTATCGTATGATAAAAGTGAATTGTACTTATAATAATTGACATTGTCTGGTAAGTGCATACGTTCATTTATAGTTACAAGAGTATCAATTGGCTGTAAGTTTTGTAATTCACAAAATGATACATATAAAATGACATTACTTTTCATAATTAATATTATGTGCAAAGATAGCAAAAATAAATATAAAGTAAAGATATATAAAAAAGAGGTAAATAGAGAGGCATTGGTATCTTATCACTTGTAGGGGTCTATCAGAAATTTTTCAAAAATAAGAAGTGCAGAGTACCAGTTATTGTGCACTGCACTTCTTCCTAATGAGATCTATCATCCTATGAAGTTTCATGTCCATAGCTTTTATACTTTAGGAGAAATGGCCCGGACAAAACAAAGTATGCAATTAACAAAGGGCAATAACTCAAAATAAGAAATGCACAGTACCAGTTCTTGTGCACTGCATTTCTTCTTACTGAGATCTCTCATCCTATGAAGTTTCATGTCCATAGCTTTTTTTCATTAGGAGAAATGGCAAAAATGAAGCATGAAAATTAACAAAGGGCAATAACTCAAAAATTTTGAAGTGCAGAGTACTGGTTCTTGTGCACTGCACTTCGGGTCATTATAAGAAGCATGCATACCAAGTTTGAAGTCAATCCGACTTATAATGACTGACTTATGCTCCGGACAAGCTTAAGGGGACGCCGACAAAAGTAAACCTCTAAAGGCTAGAGGTTAGATATTTTGCATGAAACATTGTGTAGTGAACCTCTACCAAAATAGTTTAAATTATAGCCCTTGGGTCAAAAGTGGCTCCGCCCTGGGGGTCATTGATTTCACTATATGTACATATAGTAAAAAGTTTAAATATCTTCTTGTCTGAAGGTACAAGGCTTTGAGCTTTGATATTTGTTATATGTTATCATCTGTAGGTTCTCTACCAAAGTTGTTCAAATTTTGCCTCTAGCGTCAGAATTCGCCCCATCCCCCGGGGGTCGAAGGTTTTATGTATATAGTAAAACTTTAAAAAATCATCTTCTAGAAATTGACAAAGGCTAGAGGTTAGATATTTTGCATGAAACATTGTGTAGTGAACCTCTACCAAGATTGTTCAAATTATAGCCCTGGGGTCAAAATTGGCCCTGCTCCGGGGGTCATTGATTTTCACTATGTACATAATTTTATAGTAAAAAATTTAAAAATCTTATTGTTTGAAGGTACAAGGCTTAGAGCTTTGATATTTGGTAAATGATATTATCTAGAGGTACACTACCAAAGTTGTTCAAATTGTGCCTCCAGTGTCAAAATTAGCCCCGCCCCGAGGGTCATAGGTTTTCCTTATATGTATATAGTAAAAACTTTAAAAAACCATCTTCTCTGAATTGTCAAAGGCTAGAGGGTTAGATATTTTGCATAAGACTTTTGTAGTGAACCTTTTCCAAGATCAAATTATAGCCCTGGTGTCAAAATTCAATATAGGTCCACTACCAAAGTTGTTTAAATTTTACCCCTGGTGTCAAGATTGGCCCTGCCCGGGGGCATTGATTTTCATTATGTACACATAGTAAAAACAGAAACTAAAACAAATGTTTTCTGAATTTGACAAAGCTACATGTACAGCTTAGATATTTGACATGAAACCGTTGTTTGGTTGACCTGTATCAAGATTGTTTGAATTAAACACTTGGTCAAAATTTTGCCTTACCTAAGGGGACAGTGACCTACCTGCTTGTCCTTGGATGTACAGCCTTGAAATTTGGACTATGTGCACAGTTTTAGTTGCAAAACTGAACTTTGATATCAGGTGGCCTATATTTTGATGATGGGACCTACTTTCATGTCCTTTGATGTGCAGCTATGAAGTTTGAACCATGTGCACAGGTTAAGATGTAAAGAACTTTGATGTCAGCTGGCCTAGATTTTGACAAAGTGTCTTACTGTGTTGTCCTTTGATGTACAGTCATTGAATTTTGGCCATGTGAAATATGACCTTCACCACCAAATTCACTAGACTCGATTGCATTGATTGATTCCTACTCTGATCTTTTATTTGAATACCACTTATCTGATAATAAGAATTAGATAGGTCAATGATCTATGCATTATGGCAATCTTCAATTGTATAGAAACAAAAAAAATCTGTTCCTACATAATTATTTAGTGTGGTATTAATGCGATTTTTCACAAATGCAATATTGTTTCTTTCAGTTGCCATGGCAACCAGAGTTCTGTATGGAATTAAATTCTTTGAACAATTTTTAAAGTTGACTACCAAAGGAACATTCCTGTGAAGTTTGGATGAAACTGGGTTAATTGTTTATGAGGAGATGTCGTTTAAAGTAAAAGTTTACGGACGGATGGACAATGCCGGACAAAAAGCGATCACAAAAGCTCACCATGTCACTTAATGACAGGTGAGCTAAAAATTATACCTGGTAATCCATTTTAATTTGCTAAAAATATTCAGTTGAACATGCTTTAAATGTTTTAACCTAAATAAGTAAAAGTGAACAATAATTTAAATTGATAAACTGAATAATGTGTGTACTCAGTTTTCAAAAATATTTTAATACACAGATTTATAAGTTTAAACAATGAAAATGATACACTGTGACATAAGAGGTAAGACATATTTTGAAATAATTCACAGTGAACACTAGATGTCAAACATAATTGAATCTTACTTGCAAAAACAAAAAAAAACAATATTTTTTTTGATTATTTCATGCTTTGTAAAGTGATTAGAAATCATCTTTACTCATCCATTTTAAGTGTTATGTATTTTCCAAAATGTCATCAAATAAACAAAAATATTTTATGACATTTTCCGCACAGAAACAAGGCAGAATTCAATGTGCAAATTCCACTTAAAATTTCTATCACATTTTTCTGGATTGTTGCTATGATAAAAATATGAATGAATCGCATTTTATTTTCTTTTGCAAAATTTTATACACATGGTAACCTAAATTTAAGTCCACATACAGGATACAACACCCTACATTCATTTTTACACAAAAAGTTTAATTCCTAAAATCCTAAGAGTTTTTGTAGGTACTGCTTTTTCTGGAATTGTTCACTTCATTTTTCACTATTGTATTGTTGATGACTCTGTCACAGAGAAACTGTTCAGCTCATAAATTTGTTTCAAATGTTTCTGATTATTTAAACAACTTCTTTACGAAATCTGCTTCAACTCCATTTGTTTGTCCTTCCTAGAAGAATGGGTTGAGGTTGTATTCACCTTTAAAGAATTTTTGATAAAATTCATAATTAATTTATAAAGATGTGGAAATAATGTTTTAATGTAAAACAATTGTATTTCCTATTATCTCACAAAGTGTTTCAATAGTATTAACTATTTACACTGAATTTGCAAAAATATAAAAAAAACAAGTGTCTCATTCCACTGTACATTTAAGAATTGCCTTGTATAGAAATTAAATTAATCACGCTATTTGTGACAATATTTAAATGTTCAATGCATTTTTTTCTATGACAGATGTAGAAAAGTTAAGTTTAGAGATTTAAAAATATACCTTTTCTTGAGACTCTATCATGTAGTACCATATACTGATTATTATCAAACACCCATGACTGCACTGTTCCCAGCCTGCAATGTATTTTTTATGATCCCACGACAGTGGCCTTTTTTTATTAATTAATCATGGACAGACTGTGTTTAAGTCCTTTATGACGAAACCCTGGAATAACAGAGTTAACACATTATATATTAAAAATCCAGTTTATTACTTCAACGTCCAATTTTCGAATGATTACATAAATAACATTTTACAACATTATTAAATAAATCATTATAAGAATACAATTTTTGAATTAACAATAGTTTGATCTTTTAATTAACAAATATGGGGAAATTAGCTTTATAGATTACTCACTTTGCATAGGAGGTACCATTTTAACAATTCAAATAATTATAATATTACTATTACATAGTACCAAACAAATCATATCAATTAATATATTAAGAATAGATTTTATAAACTTTAATGACTTATGAAATATAGTAAAAGTACATATATACCTGGAATAACAGAGTTAACACTTTATAAATTAAAAATCCAGTTTTAATTCTTCAATGTCCAATTTTCGAATGATACCAGGGACAGTTGAAGCTGGAAGTTTTGTTCAACTCTGTTAAACCATATGCAAATAAACATTAATGTATAAAATGTCCTAAGAAGGAAACATTAGGATGATTTCCTGCAAAAGTTACTATTTTTGTTTAACCATATATTTAGGCATTTAGATAAGAATGGAAAAAGAAAGGAGTAATCTGACTGCTTATCAAGACTTGTTTGTTTAAGTGCTAATTGTCACTTATTGTAGCTTGGCTGTAAAGCTTGATATAAAGTTACTTTAACAAGTCTTTGTTAAAGACAGCTTACATAAGATAAAACTAAAGTGAAAAACACTATTTTTAAGTAAAATTGTAACTATTTTAAAGTTACCAAAATAAAACTATTATATTTGAAATCTACATTTAAAAACAAAGATTTTGATATAAAATATGACATATCTATTTTAAAAATAATGATTGTGATGTAAACTATCACAATCATTCATAATGTAAAAATATGGATCATAATATATTCATTGTATGTTAAATGTAACTTCTGATTTTTACCATTGAAAACAACACATTAATGATTACCAAGTTTGTTTCACATTTTATAATTTGTAAGAAATGAAAAACATCCCCTGACATGCTTATATTATTATTCATTATATTTAAAATTAGCAAGAATCAAAATCCGCATCATTCTGTCTCAGACCTGATGATAATCAGTATTGATAAACTAACAAACAATTAAATTTGACTTTTAAATCTAGATCAGTATATCAATAAAGTAAATCTGTAATTAATCACATACATGTATAAAGTCAAAATAATAAAAACAAAAATGATCTCTAGTTATAATTTTAAGTTTGCTTACCAACTGAAATATATTTTGATTGTTTCATATAACCTGTTTCTGCATAAAATTATGTTACTAAAAGTTATTTACCTGAAACTTTATGGTTCTGTTGTGTACATGTATCCTCTTGTCCCAGGTGGTTCTGATTTTATCTTTTTTTTTACTACTGATATACTGACATATGACAGTCAAACACCACTGACATAAGACAGTTGTACACCACTGACATATGACAGCTGTACACCACTGAAATATTACAGTTGTACATCTCTGATAAATGAGTCATACACCACTGATTTATGACTGTCATACACCACTGACAAATGACAGCTGTCCAACACTGATATTTAACAGTTGTGCACCACTGATATATAACAGTTGTATACCACTGATATAATATTATGACAGTCAAATACCACGGATATATGACAGTCAGACACCACAGATATATGACTCTTGTACACCCCTGACATATGACTGCTGTACACCACTGACATAAGACAGTTGTACACCACTAACATATGACAGTCATACACCCACTGACATATAACAGTCATACACCACTGAAATATTACAGTTGTACATCTCTGATAAATGAGTCATACACCACTGATATATGACTGTCATACACCACTGACAAATGACAGCTGTCCAACACTGATATTTGACAGTCAGACACCACAGATATATGACACTTGTACACCCCTGGCATATGACAGCTGTACACCACTGACATAAGACAGTTGTACACCACTAACATATGACAGTCATACACCACTGACATATAACAGTCATACACCACTGAAATATTACAGTTGTACACCTCTGATAAATGAGTCATACACCACTGACATATAACAGTCATACACCACTGAAATATTACAGTTGTACATCTCTGATAAATGAGTCATACACCACTGATATATGACTGTCATACACCACTGACAAATGACAGCTGTCCAACACTGATATTTGACAGTCAGACACCACAGATATATGACACTTGTACACCCCTGGCATATGACAGCTGTACACCACTGACATAAGACAGTTGTACACCACTGACATATGACAGTCATACACCACTAACATATAACAGTCATACACCACTGAAAGATTACAGTTGTACATCTCTGATAAATGAGTCATACACCACTGATATATGACTGTCATACACCACTGACAAATGACAGCTGTCCAACACTGACATTTGACAGTTGTGCACCACTGATATATAACAGTTGTGCACCACTGATATATGACAGGCAGACACAACTGATATATGACTCTTGTACCCCACTGACATGTGACAGTTGTACACCAAAGATAAATGACAGTCATATCACTGATATATGACAGTCATACCACTGATATATGACAGTCATACACCACTGACATATGACAGTTTTACACCACTGATATATGACAGTTGTGCGCCACTGACATGTGACAGTTGTACGCCACCTATATATATATATATCAGTTGTACACCACTGATATATGACTCTTGTACACCACTGACAAATGTACACCACTGATATAAAACAGTTGTACACCACTGACAAATGACAGTTGTACACCACTGACATATGACAATTGTACACCACTGACATAAGACAGTTGTACACCACTGATATATGACAGTCATACACCACTGATATATGAAAGTTGTACACCACTGACATATGACAGCTGTACACCACTGATATATGACAACTGTACACCACTGATTTATGACAGCTGTACACCACTGATATATGACAGAATGGAAGTCTTACATTTTTTATTGAGGTTATAATAAAGAGATTAAAATAAAATTTGTTAAAGTTATTCCAGAAACAAATTTATTTGACTGACCACATGTATAAACAACAAAATTCTGCCTTGCAAAAAAATATATGTTAACTTTAATTTCCGTTTAACATTTAGAAGTCTAACTTACAATTTCCACTTAAAAAAATCAACAAAGTCAAAAAAAAACCCTTAAGCATTTAGCAGTAAAATAATGCAAGTTCTATTTTCTGTCTAGTGAACGCATTATTCCACCTAAGGAATAAACAGCAAATATTTTTTCAGGTTAACAGAATTTTTTTCCTGTTCAGATTTAAGGAGAATACGCCTTATGTTGGATCTTTTTGTAGAATTCCATGTCTGCCTATTGCTAGCAGGAACAATAGAAAAATTTGTGTTTTCTGGGCGGATTCCGTGTACATTTCTTGTTGAATTTGGCTAACCTTTTCTTACAGGTTGTCTTAAATGAACATTTCATTAAGTGACCATTTTTGGAGTTTCCCTTGCGTGGTCACTTATTACACATTTGACTGCATGTATTTTATTGGATATGCCATTATAATAACACCGTTTTGGTCCAGCACTACATGGCAGTAATATAAAGAGTTGTCTTAAATGACCATTTCATTAAGTGACCATGTTTGGTGTTTCCCTTGCGTGGTCACTTATTACACATTTGACTGTATTTTATTGGATATGCCGTTATAATTACACCATTTTGGTCCAGCACTACACGACAGTAATATAAAGTGTCGTCTTAACATTAAGTGACCATTTTTGATGTTTCCCTTGCGTGGTCACATATTACACATTTGACTGTATTTTATAGGATATGCCGTTTTAATTACACCGTTTTGGTCCAGCACTACACGGCAGTAATATAAAGTGTCTTCACAATCGAATCCAACTGGCCAATTAAAGTCCCATTCTATTCTGAAACAATCACCACTTGATGTTATTGGCCCAAAGAAAAGGGTAGTTTTTATAGCCAAATACGCAGATAGAATATCGTAAAATGTTGACTTATTTTCTTTTCTGACAACATGATTTTCTTTAATATGTATATTAATTATTAATTTAATGTCTGCCTCCAACTCATCCAAAAAACGTCTACAGCGATTTTCCTGTCCGACTACCTCCTTAATATCTGAAATAAATAAATAAGAAAAACATAAAACAAGATTGCATTTGTGAAAATGCCACCGCATTAATACAACAGTAAATAGTAGTGTAAGAACAATTTTTTTTTGTTTTGATACTATTGAAGATTGCCATAATGCATAGATCCCTGACCTATCTAATTCTTATCATCAGATTAGTGGTTAAATCTGTTGTTATATAAATAAAATGTCAGAGTAGGAGTATATCCATGCAGTTGAGTCTAGTGAATTTGGTGGTGAAGGTCATATTTCACAAAATAGATAAATACAGAATCCCTAAAGAAAGGGAAAGCCTAAATTTCATGACTGTACATCAAAAAATGACACAGTAAGACACTTTGTCAAAATTTAGGTCAGCTGATATCAAAGTTCACTTTTACATCTTAATCTGTGCACATGGTTCAAATTTCATAGCTGTATATCAAAGGATAAGACAGTAGGTCACATCATCAAAATATATGTCACCTGATATCAAAATTCAATTTTACAACTAAAACTGTGCACATGGTCAAAATTTCATTGCTGTACATCAAAGGACAAGAAAGTAGGTCACTGTCCTCTTAAGCAAAGCAAAATTTTGACCAAAGGGTTTAATTCAAAACAATCTTGATAAAGGTCCACCAAACAACATTTCATGTCAAGTATTTAAGCTGTTGCTTTCTCCAATTCAGAAAACATTTGGCGGGGCCAATTTTTACATCAGTGACAACTTTTGTAGAGGACCTATAGATGATATTATATAGCAAACATCAAAACTCTATGCCTTGTACATTCAGACAAGAAGATTTTTTAATTTTTACTGTAAAAGCATAGTGAGAATCAATGACCCCCGGGGTGGGGACAATTTTGACCCCAGGGCTATAATTTGAATAATCTTGGGAGAGGTTCACTACAAAAAGTCTCATGCCAAATATTTAACCTCTAGCCTTTGTCAATTCAGAGAAGAAGATTTTTCAAGTTTATACTTTATATATATAAGGAAAACTATTGCCTCTAGGGCAGGGCAATTTTAACACTAGGGGCATAATTTAAACAACTTTGGTAGAGGACCCATAGATGATATTACTTTTTGTATATACCAAATATTAAAGCTCTAAGCCTTTACCTTCAGACAAGAAGATTTTTAAATTTTTACTATATGTATATAGTGAAAATCAATGACCCCCGTGGTAGGGCCAATTTTGACCACAGGGCTATAATTTGTACAATCTTGCAACAGGTTCATTACACAATGTTTCATGCAAAATATCTATCCTCTAGCCTTTGTCAATTTAGAGAAGACGATTTTTTAAGTTTTTACTATATACATATAAGGAAACCTATGACCCCCGGGGCGGGGCTAATTGGACATATACCATTTTCACTAACAACATCTAAAAAAATCTATTTATTTTTTACTAAAAAATATCATAATTTATTCAACCATTGCTGTTATATAAGCCAATTAGACCTGTTCTATTGTTTTCCTCTTGTGTATGCTTTCTGTCTAAATTCTGCAACCATACCACTAAGATTTGTTCACCACTGTTGGTATCGTTACTGTAAAAATAACAATAGAAATATTCCTACTTTAATATTGAACATCATGTAAGAAATTAAAACACCCAAGCTTTTATCTGGATTAAATCAAATCATGTATGTACATATCTGTCCGGGCACATGGTACTATAATGTGGACAATTTAGGTTATTTTTGATAATCTCCTTGACTGGCCTCAGTTATAAGTGTCAATATAATCAGAAATGAACAAACTAGTTTGTAAGTTAAGAGAAGAACCTAGTTGTACCATAAGAAATTTTCAGATCTCTAGCTTTAAAATTATGAAATCTGTATGGAAAAATGTTCAAAAAGTGTCCTGTTAGTGGTCCTTGACCATTACACGAAAGATAGTAAAATTATTGATTAAATCAAGCTTAAATTTGAATAATATGTACTTACATCTTGATTTCCCCCCTTTGATTAATGTCCACAAATTGATCATCTGAATAAAAGTGGTATGGAGCTGGATCTGCAGCTCCTGCAGGCACTATAAACAAAAGCATTCATAAATGCCATTGTGGATTGCATGAATAAATTTTTGAGTTCTTAGTTTGTCTGTATCATTGTTATGTGTGAAGTTTCCCTACCTAGTAAGGAAATTATCTTTATACAACATATAATCAAAAAAGATCCAATTTTCTCAGGATGAATTTGTGTAACTAATGTTCCAACTCTAATCTCTACTTCCAGTACATTTGTTGGAACAGTTCAAAGTTTGTTCAAAGTTTCTTAAGGGATGGACAGACAGATGGACTGACAGAGGCCAAATCTTTATTTACTAGAATATAACATTTTCTTAAACTAAAGAGAAGATTACTCTTGAAATAAAGATGCTGGATTTATGAACTACATGTATGTCATACATGATGTGAGTGATGACAGAGATTTTCTTAAGTATATTGTTACAAGAGAAGAAAAGTGGGAAAAAAAACAATTTTCAAATATATATATATACTATTTACAGTAACAAAGAAGAAAACTAAAAAAAATTGAAATTTATTCTGGAGTAAAGTTTCACTAGCCCATAAGACTTATTAAGAGATTATTAAGAAAGTTAGAATACTTACCAAAGGTTGCACCTATTCTTGGTGGCACAACCTAAAATGAAAATAGTTTTACACTTGAAAAAAATTGTAAACATGAAAAGGTGTACATAACTCAACAGTCAACATTTAAATATACATAAATAGTTCATGTTCAATGTTCAATTATAATTTTCTTATCATAGCTATTATATATAAGTTATACAAATTTTGTAGCATTGATACCATATGGTCAACATACCAGGGTAGTGACGTAACACATAATAAACTAAACAGACATACGACGGGTCTGATGATATAGATGAATATTTAGCTCAATTTAATATTGTAGCTGAATTGAATAATTGGAGTTATACAACTAAATCCCTTTTTCTTGCTAGTAGTATAGTAGGGGGTGCACATGTGATCGTATGTGAGCTAGATAACAAGAAAAGACGTGATTTTGATTCTATTGTATATGTACTGCATTATGGTTCTGTCCACAAAGCAGAAATATTTCCCTCACATATACAAAGTAGAACACTTGGTAGAAATGAAACAATACCAGAGTTAGCACAGTCTGTTAGGAAGTTAACTAGAAAGGCTTATCCGAGTGCTTCATCTGAAATCGTTGATTTCTAGCATTAGATTATTTTGTCGTTGCTATACCAGATTCTGACATACGATTGAGATTAAGGGAAGTAGGCCCAAAGTCTATAAATGAGGCAGAACGAATTGCAGTAAGGTTAGATGCTCATAAGGAAGCTGATTAAAGCAGGGTGGTAAGGAATCATTTGAGAAATGTTGCACCTGAGGTAAATCAAACAGACAGAAAATTAAATGAGTTGTCTTATCAAATGAAAATGTTAACAGCTCAGGTTCATGACAATAACAACCTAAAGCAATTTCATAGGGGTAATGAAACAAACAAAATTGGGCATAGGTTTGATAACAGGGTTGATAGGACCCATAATTATCAAGGACGAGGAAGATCATTTCATAAAGGCCCAGACAAGGTCCAAGCATTTAAGCAAAATAACTACTCGGGAAACGGGCGCGGCTCGAGTTTAAGGACCGAAATTCGAAACCCGGCCAGAGGTCCAAATCAGACACAATAAATGCTAATCAAAATTTGACGAAAGATGATGGATTTTTCTTGCCTGCTCAGTTATATGATATTAAAGTTTCTATGTTAGTTGATACAGGATCTAATGTTACAATTCTCCGTAAAAGTTTGTATGATAAAATTTCGGAGGACAAGAAGCCGGAAATAATACCAATTAACATGACGCTTACTACTGCCACTGGTGAAACGGCTCCTTTTCATGGTAAAATTAAGTCAATGATTAAAATAGGTTCACAATGTTTCGAACAGAATATTTTCCTGGCAGATATAAAAAGTGATGGTATATTGGGTATGGATTTCTTTAAAGTTCATGTAAGATTGATGATGCAAAAAACAGTATTATACTTAAAGTAGAAGATATTTGTCTCTTGCTTTCATAGAGATGAAAATGTTTCAGCTACAAGTTGTCGTATATTAAATAAAATTAAATACTGGTCGCAAAAGCTCTTGTTTAATTATAAACAATCATACAAATACGAATGGTTAATTTAAATACCGAGCCTTGTACAGTTTATAAAAATACTGTGGCTGCATTTTATGAAGCTGTGATGCAACCAGATATTGTTAACGTTGAAACAGTAGGTGTCTGTGAGAGTAATGATACAAAGATACCAATTCATTTAAAAGATGTCTTAGAGAAGGCCGTTGAAAATTTAACAAATGCCGAGGCAGAAAAGGTTAAGAATCTTTTGATTAAACATCAAAATGTGTTCTCTCGAGATTCTGGTGATATTGGAAGAACACCTATTGTTGAGCACACAATAGAAACAGGAAATGCTAGACCAATAAAACAAGCTCCTTATAGGGTTCCCCTTGCAAAACGTCTAGAGGGGAAAAAAATAAAGAAATGGCTGACATGGGTATTATAGAGCCCTCGCGGCCACAAGTCCCTGGAGTAGTCCTGTTGTCAATGTTACAAAACCAAATGGTGCAATAAGATTTTGTTGCAATTTTCGCGCATTTTTAATCAAATGAATGTACTGTTAAAGATAGTCAACCATTACCAAGAATTAATGATACTTTAGATGCCTTATCTGGGTCTGTCTGGTTTAGTACTCTTGACTACAAATCTGGATTTTGACAGGTCAGAATGTCAAAAGCTGATAAACATAATTCAGCATTCTCAGTACAAGGCTTAGATTAATGGCAATTTACAATAATGCCATTTGGTTTATGTAACTTCCCTGCAACATTTGAGAGACTAATAGAAAGAGTCTTAGCAGGCTTTACTTGGAACCAATGTTTAGTATATCTTGATGATATAATAAGCTATTCTAAAACATTTGAAGATCATCTATCTAATCTTGATGCTATATTCACACGCATGAAAAATGCAAATTTAAAACTTACTCCTGAAAAGTGTATTTTATTTAAAAAACAAATTAGGTTATTGATTACTTAATCTGTTCAAAAAGAATTGCAACTGATCCCCGAAAAATTGCAGATGTACAAAACTGGAAAACACCAAGAAACATACGTAAGGTGCGTAGTTTCTTAGAGCTGTGTTCTTACTATAGAAAATTTGTAAATTTTTTAGATGTTACATGCCAAATATTTAAGCTCTGGGCATCATAGTTTCACACAATAAGTCTCAGATGTGTTTTTCCTATGTAAGAATATATAAATTAATTGTTTTTGGTTGGTATATTTACATCATGCAAATAAAGACATTTTCATTGCTATTAACTAACTGCAGTTATCAGTAAATTTTAAATTTTACAAAGACACTCCTGGTGCAGGGTCAATAATTTATATAACTTATGTAGAGGGTGACAAGGTGATGTAACATGTGAAATATCTCTGGGCATTGCAATTTCAGACAAAATTTTTGAGACATTTTAAATATACATGTCTGTTTAAAATAATTGAAACTCAGGCTCAGGGTGGACAAGTCATGACCCCAGGGACATGACTTACTAGTAGTATATAACTTTTTCTAAATGCCAAAATATCTAACTCTTGGCATTGTAGTTTCACAAAAAAATAAATGTATTTTCCTGTACAAGTCTACATAAACTAAGTGACCCCTAAGGCAGAGCCAATTTTCACCCTAGTGGCATGATTTATATATTTTTTGTAGAAAACAACTAAGCTATGGGCATTGTTATTTCAGTGAGACATTTTTACTAAACAAATCAGTAGTACAGAAAGTGACCCCCCCCCCCAACAGTGCCATTTTTTGACCATAGGAGCATGACATAAATTTTTTTCTAGAGGTCTCCAAAGGAATACTACATGCAAAATATCCAAGGTCTTGGCATTCTAGTTTCACAAATAAAGACTTAAAAGAAGACTTAAATGTATGTTCCTATACAAGTCTATATAAACAAGGTGACCCTCAGGGAAGGCCCAGTTTTAATTCCAGGGTGCAAATTTTATGTAACCTTTGTAGAAGACTACAAGGTGATGCTACATGCCAAATATCTAAGCTTCAGGTATTGTAGTTTCTGAGAAGAAGTCTTTTAAGATATTATTACTATAGAATTAAGTGCTCCCCAGGAACATCCAAACTTAACAGAGCTTTAAATTTGTAGATATTCACTTGAAAATGCTACAAACCAAATATCTAAGCTCTGGGCATTGTAGTTTCTGAGTAGAATTTGTTTTAGCCCCTGTGACCTAGATTATACATCAGACAGGAACAGTTTATATATCATTGTACAGGAACACCTACGTAACATTCCTGTAAAGTTTGGTCGAAATCCATCAAGAGAACTACGAGAATATGTTGTTTAAAGAAATTGTGTATAAAGAAAGAAGACAATGGACACACTTCCATCACAGCTCAACTCTGAACACCTTGTGCTCAGGTGAGCTAAACAAGATATTCTTGTCCTAAATATGACTTCAACTGTTCAAGGGTATATGTCTGTCCACAATTGTAAGTCTTGTTTTAATCTTATTTAATCTGGACATCAAGACACTGGAATTTATCAACTTGATGCCAATGTTCTTTAAGTTGTTATTTTACCATAAATTATTATCTTTGTATGACATACCTTTGGTGCTAAAACATGTTTTACAGGTTCAGTTCTTGCATCCACTGATAAAACTGTTGACGGCTGTCTGTCTACAGGAACTGGTCTGCTCGCAGTCCCCGAGTGTTGCGGTATCTGCCTCAGAGGTTGAGATGACTTATCTTCCATTGGTGAAGTTTGTCTTACATTTTTATCTGAAAGTTGTGATACATCTATGTTGAATGAATTAACAAGAGGGCCATGATGGCCCTGAGGTCGCTCACCTGTATATAGGCCCCCGTAGCGGGGCCAGTTTAAACTCGAGGGCTTTTATTTGAACAAACTTGGTAAATACCCACAAGAGGATGTTTCATGCTACACCTCTAACCTCTAGCTCATTGGGTTTTTAAAAGAAGATTTTTTAAGTTTTTACTATACACATACAGTTAAAAACAATGACACCTCTGAGGCGGGGCCAGTTTTGACCCCAGGGCTTTTATTTGAACAAACTTTGTAGACACTTACTAGAAGATGTTTCTTGCTTAATATCTAAACTCTAGCTATTTGGGTTTTTTTCAAAGAAGATTTTTAAGTTTTTGTCATACACATATTTAGGAAAATCAATGACCACCGGGGCGGGGCCAATTTTGACCCCAGGGCTTTTATTTGAACAAACTTTGTAGACACTCACTAGAAGATGTTTCATGCTTAATATCTAAACTCTAGCTATTTGGGTTTTTTCAAAGAAGATTTTTTTAAGTTTTTGCTATACACACTTAAGGAAAATCAATGACCCCCGGGGCGGGGCCAATTTTGACCCCAGGGCTTTTATTTAAACAAACTTTGTAGACACCCATTAGAACATGTTTCATGCTAAATATCTAAGCTCTAGCTCTTTGGGTTCTTTAAAAGAAGTTTTTTAAGTTTTATCTATATGCATATAGGAAAAATCAATGACCCCCTGGGGTGGGGCCAATTTTCATCCCAGGGCTTTTATTTGAACAAACTTGGTAGACAATCATTAGAAGATGTTTCATGCAAGACTTTTTAAGTTTTTTCTTTCGGTTGCCATGGCAACCAGAGTTCTGGATGGAATCAAATTCTTTGAACAATTTTTAAAGGTGACCACCAAAGGAACATTCCTGTGAAGTTTGGATGAAATTGGCTCAGTGGTTTATGAGGAGATGTCATTTAAAGCAAAAGTTTACGGACGGACGGACGACGGACGGACGCCGGACGAAAAGCGATCACAAAAGCTCACCCTGTCACTTTGTGACAGGTGAGCTAAAACCAAGAAGGTTTCGACCTAGTGTGTTTTCCTTATTTGCTACAGAAGTGGGCCTATTTAATCCAAAATTTGTTAATGGATAACAGAACTGATGACTAGAAATAACCATCCATTTACTTTTATGAAACTATAAATGTAACTAGAAATGTGTCCATAGGACGTGGGTGCCCCCCCCCCCATTCCACTGTTTTGTCAATGTTATGACTCTAGATCAAATTTTTTTGGTTTTGTGTGCCACAAGTTTAAAACTAAAAATATTTTACTAAGTTAAGGGCAAGAACTTTATAAATACTGAATAAATCCATAAGCAAACCCCAAGGTGCAAAAGTTCACATGCTGACCAACATTCTTGTTAACTTTCAGGCCTACAGGTCAAATACTTTTTTGCATGAACAAGTTGAAAATTGCAAATTCATACTAAGTAAAGTGCAATAACTTTAACAAAAATGAAAAAAATATCCACATGCATACCCCAGGTGCATAGCTTCACAGTGATGTTGATCATTATTCCTGTAAAGTTGGTTGATTTTAACTCAAGCACTTGACGAACAAATAACACAACATACTGGAACTGTTTTTAACAATTCAAGGGCAATATCTCTAGAATAGTGTATAAATCCACAAGCGAAATCCAAGGTGCACAACTTCGCATGCAGACCAACATTTTTCTTTAATTTCATGAATCTATGTTAAATTATTTTTGAGCTACACACCGCACAAATTGAAAATTGCAAATTTTTACTAAGTCACTGGCAATAACTCTAACAAAACAAAATAAATTCACAAGTGAAACCCCAGGCCAGGTGCACAAATTCATATGCTAATAAACATTCCTGTGAAGTTTCATGACCAAAGTTAAATACTTTTTTTAGACATGTGTGACACATATTGAAAATTGCAAATATTTAGTGAGTCAAGGGTAATAACTTTAAGGTGACAACAGACACTTTCCGTGGTACTCACATAAATGTCTTTTTAACCAACTTATTTTAATAATAATTGTTATTTATTTAATCTTTGTGCATTAAATGTCGCTGATCATCATAAAAAAATAACATATTTAAAAAAAATGCCTTTTGTAAATGATTGATTTTTAATAAAAATCCTAAAATTTTAAATCGTCATATCAAAGTCATTTTTTATTTTTTTTGTTATCAAACTTTTGGAAAGTAAACATACTTATAATATCTGGGGAACCGTGTCTCAATTTTTTTCTATCTTTTCTCAAAAAAATATTACGTAACGTCAAACAATTTATGCGACTTTTTTCACCATACATATTACGTAATTAAAGCTAATTAAGTCGCTGATTGAGCAAACAAAAATCCCTGACACGGTTCCCTCCGTAAATGAATTCCCTTTCATGTGGTTTAAAATGCATGTTAATTCCTTGATTATTAAAAAAGTTATGCCGATTCAAAGTTAGTCCGACCCGCATCAAACGAAATGTCATAAATCGGCTGTTCTCTCTCGGACCTCTACGTTTCACGCTTAATAATTGCATAATACACAAATATATCGCACCAGAGAGGGTCACAGGTTGCGGTAACATACTCTAACCCAGTGACATCTGACCAATTAAAAAGTGGCTGATTAATATCAGTTTATAACAGAAATTTCTTCAAATCTTAACGTGATTTACTGTCCGTCTGGTATCGGTCGCACATGTCACGTGACTTTCGGTAAAATTTGAGGCACTCGGTGGGGGGAAATGGAACGTATTTGCGCACCGCTAGCGGGGTATTTAATTGTTTCACTTTTGAAGTTTAATTATTATTATTATCATCAGCATTATTATTATATTATACCAGTGTCACTCTGTCTGTGTATTCGCGTATGACATTCCGTTAAAATATAAATTAAAATAACAAAAAAAACTGAGCTTCTGACGGTATTTTAAAGGCCATGGTAGATGTACAAATAAGAACGGGATATATTATATATTTTTTCTCCAAATTGATATAAATGCTTCACATAATTATTTTAATAGAAATAAAAGGTATCACTCGATTATTATGATCTGACCTTCTTGACTTCTATTATCATGAAAATCTTCTATGCACGGCATAGATATCCAGTTTCTACTGGGATATACAATAAATTCCATACTTTGTCCCAGGTTTATTAGAACTGTGTTCGATTTACTGGCGAACAATTTATTCAAAGCATTCACTGATAATAAATATTAATATCTTTTTTATTGATTCATAGAAAAAATAATCACCCTTAAACAATCTAAAATGGTTTAGAAATTTGTCAGGGACACCTTATAGGCGTTCACATAAAAATGTTGTCTGTTTTTGTTGTTGTTCCACTTGACATTGTTAAAAACGAGGTTGAATGTAAAGCAAGCCGTTGAATCCGTACAAAAGTCCATAAACTCAATGTTATATCTATCAGATTAACGGGACAGACAAATTATTTTCACACATGGTTATTTTAGCAACTATATTTTTAATCAACCCCGTGGTCGTGCGATTTGCCGCTATGCTTAATTATTTATGTTTTATACATTATGTAACGTACATTGGTCGACAATTTCTTATTTTATAAAAAATGCCAAATAAAAGGTAGACGATATTCATAAAAGATGTACGGTATTTGTATGATACATGAATTACGAGTAGTATGGACCAGTATGGACCGGTAATTCACGGATATATGAAACTACCGATTTCCCCCATTGATGCCTCAACAGGGGGCGGAGCGTTATCGACAATTGACAGGTTACGCGAATAGCAGATAAAAATGGTACAGGTACAGTTTTAAAACGTTTAAAAACACATTTTTTGGACTAACTGCTTCCAAAATTAAATCACGAATGTGTTCAGAAAAGGTTGATAAATCTACTAAGCAAAAAAATCTCATTTTAGGTATTTTCAGTGATAATTGACTCAGTTGTCACCTTAACAAAACAAATATTTACGAGTTCACAACTTCGTACTTGCAAAATGGTACTTATGTTTTTTTCATTTGATCTTTTTAGCCATGTTTAGTTTCACATTAGGCTTTAAAAAAGACACAAGTTAAAACGGAATGAATAGGATCAAAGAGAATTTACTGTTATCCATTGTTCTCCAAGTCACACAAGTACCTCTGGGTTTGTATGGACAGACTGATGGACAAGGGTAAATCTAAATGCCCTCCCCCAAAAGTGGAAGCACAAAAATTCCTAGTCTGACCTTGATTTCTGAGTTACAGACTAAACACAAGTTGTTTTAAAGAACCATTTTTAAAGCCAAGTTATTACAAAATCTGTCAATGAATGTCAAAATGAAATGAACTGGACATGACTTTAATCATTTGTTATTGCACACTGCACTTCATACCTATAAAGTTTGAAGAAAATCTCTCAAGTACTTTATGAGTTATGCTTCGGACAAAGTATTTCAAGTAAATCCAATAAAAAGGGAAAAACTCTACAAGTAGTCAAAGTAGTTTTATAATTCTTGCACACTGCACTTCCTACCAATGTTCTATGTCAGTGTATAAAGTTTGAAGAAAATCTCTCAAGTACTTTATGAGTTATGCTGCAGACAAAAGTTTTCAAGTAAATCTAATAAAGAGGAATAAACAAAAAATAAAGCAAGGAAGAGTTATTGTTCTTACACAATGCACTTACTCCACATGTGCTTGGTCAGCATATGAGGTTTGAAGAAAATCGCTCAGGTGCTTTGGAGTTTTGCTCTGGGCGAAATTGGGATGGACAGATGCACTGATATCCCTCAATCTTTTAACTTTTCACTTAAAATTTTAAAACTTAATTTAATACTCTAAATATGGAGGAAAAAAACAACACAAATAAACTAAACCAAATCTGACTATACAAATGTACACTACAATACAACGAGATCAGTAAAATTCTTTTTTTTTGCATACGCATATATAAATATATATATATATATATATATATACATATATATATATATATATATATATATATATATATATATATATATATATATATATATATATATATATATATATATATATATATATATATATAAATGTAAAAAGATTTACATTTTACAAAATATGTTTCTTATGTCTCTTATAAGCTGTGTTGGGATTTTAGAATGAGTAAATGAAATATTAAAATCTAATACCTTGAATTCTGAAAATGTTATGGTGGTGGCAAACTTGGAATGATTGGACCACTTGATCTTTGCTGTTCTTGTTGGTAGTTTCCATGCAAAGTGCCAGGCTGACCATACTGACTGGTTTCTTGGTCATATTGCCAAGGCACAGTCTGGCCAAAACCACTTTTCCCAATCCTTCTGGCAGTTAGACCTTCATCTGAAGATAGACCAGGCTGATACAGATCAGGTTGCCTAGGTAAAGTTGTTGATGTTGACTTGTAATTTGGACCAAGCCTTCCATCAAAGTTATGCCTGAAATATATTGAATACATATTCTAAATAACACAAATCTGATAGTATAACAAGAGCACTGCATAAGCGGAGTAATATACACACAATGCAAATAGTTTTAACCAATCAAAATTTCTAAGTACAAAATGTAATCAATAATAATGTTTACATAATAGAGGAGATCTATTTATTTCATTGTCGACAACACTTTTTTTTCTCCAATTATCAATAAGAATTTGTTACAGTTACCAACGTCCCCAGCCTAAGGGAAGTTTTACATGAAGCAGAAAATTGTTCTATTTCGAAAGATACATTTCGGTGCAAATTTTTGTATCACATGCAAGTTACAATAAATTCATTAAAGAAATGTATTAATAATAAATAATAAAAACTGTGACCTAGTTCTTCATCTGAGATGACCCAAGTTCGAACTCATTCAAGCAATTACCTAGATAAGCATCCTGACAAATGTGAACGACAGATGACAGACATACAACGATCCTAAAAGCTCACCCTGAGCAAGCTCAGGTGATCTTAAAAAGTCCATGCTAGAATTATGGATGTTTTACAATACTTTAATATATAATATTTCAAAAGAATTTCTTGGTTTTTTTTAACGAAAAAAAAAACACCTTATTGAGACAAGAAATCATACACAAGCTTATTTAAAATAAATCTGATGGAAGAAGGATAATTAATTTAGTTAAACCTTCCGGCAAAAATAATTCATTCACAACATGTATACATGTAAGTTATAAATTTTTCAAGCAAAACTATTTCTTACCTGTCATCAAAGCCAAAAGTGATTTGGAAATTTTCAGGAATTGGATAAGGAGTTGTGACTTGATATCTGCATGTATTGTTTTCTTCATTCTTTTCCATTTTAACCATTTTAACAGTCTGAAATCTAAAAAAAAAGTCCATGCTAGAATTATGAATGTTTTACAATATTTTAACATATAATATTTCAAAAGAATTTCTTGTGTTTTTTTTTTACGAAATAAACCTTATTATTGAGACAAGAAATCATACTCAAGATTATTTAAAGTAAATCTGATGGAAGAAGGATAATTAATTTAGTTAAACCTTCCAGCAAAAATAATTCATTCACAACATGTATACATGTAAGTTTTAAATTTTTCAAGCAAAACTATTTCTTACCTGTCACCACAGCCAAAAGTTATTTGGAAATTTTTAGGAATTGGATAAGGAGTTGTGACTTGATAACTGCATTTATTTTTTTCTTCATTCTTTTCCATTTTAACAGTCTGAAACAAACAAATAAACATAACAAGAGGGCCATGATGGCCCTAGATTGCTCACCTGACCCATTAATCTCATCCGAACAATTACATAGACAAGCATCCTGACCAAGTTTGATGACAATTGAGTCAACAAGAACCGGTTGAACCGGATGATGCTCCCCGAGAAGGTTCTGGACATAGGAAAGCTTAAAAAATAAACAAAGGGCAAAAACTCCAAAATTAGGCAAGGCGGAGTTATGTTTTTTGCACTGCACTTCTATTCAATGAGATCTATCTATCTATAAAGTTTCCTGATGATATCTCTTATAGTTTCAGAGTTATGTCCCGGGTAAAATTCAAAGTGTAAAAATGAACAAAGGGCAATAACTCCAAAACTAGACCAGGCTTTGTTTAGGTTCTTTAAGCATTGCAGTTCTATCCAATGATATCTAGCTACCTACAAAGTTTCATGTTGATATCTCTAATTGTTTTAAAGTTATGTCCCGGACAAAAGTCAAAAAGTAAAAATAAACAAAGGGCAATAACTTCAAAATAAAGCAAGGCAGAGTAATGATTCTTAAGCACTGTACTTTTACCCAATGAGACCTATCTATCTATAAAGTTTCATGTTGATATCTCTTATAATTTTAGAGTCATGTCCCGGACAATGTTCAAAGTGTCAAAATGAACAAAGGGCAATTACTCCAAAAGTAGGCAAAACATTGTTACAGTTCTTGTGCACTGCAAACCTACTTAATGATATCTATCTACCTACAAAGATTCATGTTGATACCTCTTATAGATTTAGAGTTATGTTCTGGACAAAGTTCAAAGTGTGAAAATAAACAAAGGGGAATAATTAAAAAATTAGGCAAGGCAGAGTTACGGTTCTTGTGCACTGCACACGTACTCAATGAGATCTGTCTACCTACAAAGTTCCATATTGATACCTGTTGTCCGGACGGACGGACGGAAAGACAGACGGACAAGGCGGCGACTGTATGCTCCCCCGAAATTTTTCGGGGAGCATAAAAATGTGACCACTAATGTGTTAACAAGGTTTTTCAATATTTGGAAAGTGAGACCAAGTTTTTAACCCCACATGACCCATATTTGAACATGACCTAGAAATCATCAAAACAAAGTTTCAGACCAATTTCCAGGATATTTGGATCAATTCAGTAGTCAATAGAGTGTTAACAAGATTTTTCTATTTTAAGCTCCTGTGACCTAGTTTTTCATCTGAAATGACCCATGATCAAACTCTTTCGAGCAATTACCTAGACAAGCATCCTGACAAAAGTTCATGACAGTTGAGTCAAAAATGTGATCTCTAAAGTGTTAACAAGGTTTATTTAGGTGGGGTGACCTAGTTTTTGACCCCAGGTTACCCATATTCAAACTTGACCTAGAAATCATCAAAACAAACTTTAAGACCAATTTCTAGGATATTTGGATCAAAACAGTAGCCACTAGAGTATGAACAAGATTTTTAACCAGGTTTCAACAAAACTGGGTTATTGTAATGCCGAAGTCAGCGGGCAGGCAGGCGGGTGGGCGGGCAGGCAGTCAGGCATCAACTTTGGTTTCCGCTCAATTACTTTTGTTTGCTTTGGCCTATTGACAACAAACTTGGTGTGTGGGTAGCTTATATCAAGAGGCAGCTTGGGATTACTACCCAGGTGTCTGTGATCAAGGTCAAGGTCACTTTTACTAAAAATAAAAGAAAAGAAATTCAGTTTCCACTAAATAACTTTCGTTTGCTTAGGCAGCTTGGGATCGCTACCCAGGTGTCTGTGGTCAAGGTCACTGTTACTAAAAATAGAAATTTAGTTTCTGCTCAATACTTTTATTTTGCTAAGGCCTATTGACGCTAAACTTGGTGTATGGGTAGCTTATATCAAGACGCAGCTCGGGATTGTTACCCAGGTGTCTGTGGTCAAGGTCACTGTTACTAAAAATAGAAATTTAGTTTCCACTCAATAACTTTAGCTTGCTTAGGCTTATTGACGCCAAACTTGGTGTATGCTTAGCTTATATCAAGACACAGCTTGGGATTTCTACCCAGGTGTCTGTGGTCAAGGTCAAAGTCACTGTTACTAAAATGGAGATACAGTTTTGCCCTGAATAACTTGAGTTTGCTTTGGCCTATTGACACAAAACTTGGTGTATGGGTAGCTTATATCAAGAGGCAACTTGGGATTGCTACACAGGTGTCTTTGAACAAGGTCATGGTCACTGTTTCTTAAAAAAGAAATTCAGTTTCCACATAATAAATAGTTTGTTGTGACCTATTGACACCACACTTGCTGTGTGGGCAGCTTATATTAAGATGAGGCTTGGGATTGCTACTTAGATATATGGGAGCCAGGTAAAGGTTCAGGACACTTTTTACTTTGACATTTAACTTGGCATGTATGTAGCTTACATGAATGATGTCATCTTGATGTGGTAGATATTTGTGCCAAGTTATTTTAAAATGCATGACAAAGTTATAGCCGGGACATGAATGTTGTCATGAAAAAGACATTTATGCCAAATTGTTAAGTGAGGACCCACAGACGGACACTAACCTTTGCCACAACTCATCGTCTTAATGTGGTAGACATTTCTGCCAAGTTATTTTAAAATCCTTCCATGCATGACAAAGTTACAGTCTGGAATCTTCAAACTGTAAATGTTTATTTACATTTGTACTGTTGATTGTATTCATCCTGTCCGGTGCCCCTCTCGTGATAAACTGTTAGAACAAGAACGTGTTAGTTAAACACAAATGCCCCGGCTCAGATTCTTGTCAGCAACAATATTTAAAATAAAGGCTGTATGAGCAAAAGTGTAAAAATCTATTTTTAGCACTGGTGACCTTGACCCAACTGACCCCTAACTCCATCTAAAGGAAGAATATCATGCAACTTATTTTCCTACCAAATATGAAATAAATCTGTCAACATATTAAGGCTGTATGGGCAAAATCTTGACCCAACTGACCCCTAACTCCATCCAAAGGAAGAATACCATGTAAGTTATCTTCCTACCAATTATAATACAAATTTGTCAATAAATAAAGGCTGTATGAGCAAAAGTGTAAAACTCTATTTTTAGCCCTGGTGACCTTGACCCAACTGACCCCTACCTCCATCCAAATGAGAATACCTCAATTTCATGTTCCTACAAAATATACAAGACATCTGTCGATAGAATAAGGTTAATACACATGTAAAAGTGTAAAAAATCTTTTTTTGACATTGGTGACCTTGACCCAAATGACCCCTTACTAAAGGAAAAGGAAGAGGACCTCCCTTGGTATGACTATTATAAACATGAAAGACATTAACTTAAAAATAAAGGCTGTATGAGCAGAAATGTTTAAATTTATTTTTTTACACAAGTGACCTTGACCTTGACATAGAGACGCCTAATGCCACAAAAAATTAGAGGACCGTTACAGGTATCCACCTACCAAATATGAAAGATATCATTAAATAAATTAAGTAATTAGGTGAATTTTTTTGATAAATCCAACTTGGCGAAAAGGTTAACCATACGAGGCCCTATTTTCAAAGTGATAAAAAGGGAAATTACTGGGAAAATGGATGGCACATTTTTATAACTTGGCAATATCATGTAAATTGTATTGATAAGTAAGTGTGAAAATTATTAAGCCATTAGTTCAGATAGAACATAAGATATTTCCAACTTGCCGGTTTAGGTTAACCATTTTCTAAGTGCTGAAAAGGGCCATAACTTGGTGCAAATGGAAGCCATAGTTATGTAACTTGCCCAGATCATATACTTTGTATGGATTAGTAAGTGTGTAAATTATGAAGCCATTGGTACAGGTAGAACTTAAGAACAAGAGGTCCACGATGGCACTGAAGTCGCTCACCTGTATATAGGCCCCGGAGCGGGGCCAGTTTAAACACAAGGGCTTTTATTTGAACAAACTTGGTTCGTGTAACATCCGTGTTATTTGTGCCGTGTGGCGGCTGTAAAAAGTCTCCCCGTACATTTAATCAATGATGTTATATTTTCGATCCTTGAAGATCGTTCAGCACGACATTATTGTTGTGCTTGTGGTATTTTTAGTTTCAACTTTTCGGCATTTTCTAGTTGGGTGGTTCCAATATTCATACTTGAATAATGTTGAATCACCCTTAGGATATGTTGCCTGCTTTTTAAATTTGTCTTTTGACGTCTTATCTGTGATACGCAGGCTTCATAACCTCTGATCCCCTTTCAAAATTCTATTTTATTTAGTTCCGCCCATTGTTTTCTCGTTTAGGGCACACGCTTTTTATTACTTGGGGACCATACGCCGCTTTTCATGGAATGGCACGGAAGTGTCACATTGAAGGTTCCATGATAACCGCCGTATGAACACATCTGCGGATGTTTCTAAATTCAAAATTTTACTATTTCACGTTTAAATGTTGAATTCTGCTTAAGCCGGTGCTAGGGGGCGTGGACGGTAACTTGCACTTTCCAGTACCGTCCATGAACAGGCTCAATCAAACCGAGCCTGCAACATTTTCAATTTTGCCGTGTTGGGCTTTCTTTAGGGATTCTGTATTTATCTATTTTGGTAGTCACCCATTAGAAGATGTTTCATGCTAAACATCTAAGGTCTAGGTCATTGGGTTTTTTGAAAGAAGATTTTTTTAATTTTTTTCTTTACACATACATTCAAAAACAATCGCATACCTGGGGCAGGGCCAGTTTTGACCCAAGGGCTTTTATTTGAACAATCTTTGTAGACACTTACTAGAAAAAGTTTCATGCTTAATAGCTAAACTCTAGCTTTTTGGGTTTTTTCAAAGAAGATTTTTTAAAATTGTGCTATACACATATAAGGAAAATCAATGTCCCCCAGGACAGGGCCAATTTTGACCCCAGGGCTTTTATTTGAACAAAATTTGAAGACACTCACTAGAAGACACTTTGTGCTTTATATCCAAACTCTAAGTATTTGAGTTTTTTCAAAGAAGATTTTTTAAGTCTTTGCTATACACATATAAGGAAAATCAATGACCACTGGGACGGGACCAATTTTGACCCCAGGGCTTTTATTTGAACATACTTTGAAGACACTAACTAGAAGATATTTTATGCTTAGTATCTAAACTCTAGCTATTTGTTTTTTTTTTTTCAAAGAAGATTTTTTAAGTTTTTGCTCTACACATATAAGGAAAATCAATGACCCCTGGGCGGGGCCAATTTTGACCCAGGGCTCTTATTTGAACAAACTTTGTACACATCCATTTGAACATGTTTCATGATAAATATCTTAGCTGTAGCTCTTTGGGTTCTTTAAAAGAAGATTTTTTAAGTTTTTACTATATGCATATAGGGAAAATCAATGACCCCCCTGGGGCGGAGCAAATTTTGACCCCAGGGGCTTTTATTTGAACAAACTTTGTAGACATCCATTAGAAGATGTTTCATGCTAAATATCTTAGCTCTAGCTCTTTGGGTTCTTTAAAAGAAGATTTTTTAAGTTTTTACTATATGCATATAGGGAAAATCAATGACCCCCTCGGGCGGGGCCAATGTTGGTCCCAGGGCTTTTATTTGAACAAAATTGGTAGACACTCACTACAAGACGTTTCGTGCCAAATATCTAAGCTCTAGCTCTTTGGGGTTTTTAAAAGAAGATATTTAAAGTTTTTTCTTTTGGTTGCCATGGCAACCAGAGTTCTGCATGGAATTAAATTCTTTGAACACTATTTAAAGGTGACCACCAAAGGAACATTCCTGTGAAGTTTGGATGAAATTGGCTTTGTGGTTTATGAGGAGATGTCATTTAAAGTAAAATTTACGGACGACGGACGGACGACGGACGGACGCCGGACGAAAAGCGATCACAAAAGCTCACCCTGTCACTTTGTGAAAGCTAAAAATCCAACTTGCCGTTCTAGGTTAACCTCGTACGGACAGACGGACGCACAGCCGGACGCCGGACAAGCTGATTCCAGTATACCCCCTTACAACTTTGTTGTGCTGGGTATGATTAGTTTACACAGTAATATAGCTTGACAGAGTCATAACGTTTTGTAATTGTGAAAACTATTGAGTTTGCAAGTCATTAAATAAATGAAGTTATTATGAGAAATTTAAGTTAAATCCAACTTGCCAGAATTGGTTAACCATACAATGCTCTATTTTCAAAGAGATGAAAAGGAAAATAACTGGGAACAAGAGGGCCATTGCTCACCTAAATATTAATACTCTTCATGACTAGAAACAAATAATACTGTTAATTATAAAGTAAAACAGATATAAAATCTAAATCATAAACTGATAAAACAAAGCTTATATTTGTATCTGAAATAGTGCATGTGTAAAAACATTTCCGGTTGCTATTCCTAAGGGAAAACAACAGTTCCAAATGATGTGTACGAGGGTTATTCAAAAAGTAATAGGACTGAGAGTCTTGCGCATTCAAATTTCATACAATTTAGAATATTTTCATATTTACAGCGATTGTTAAATGTTTTCTACAATTCAAACATAAGTTTTTTTAATCTATTGTGCTAAACGCGTGTTTCCTGTGCTATTGAATAACCATGGTAACACGCACCTGGCGCAGCACATCAATATAGTTATTGGAGCTAAGTAGTTTTTCCCTGTATTCCATCAATATTTTTTATTATATTAAAGTGACATTATGTCCAATTTGACGTCATTCGGACATGAAATGGTCTAATTATTAAGTTTTGAACAGTTATGGTCATAGCGTTAGATATAGAAATATGACATTCGTTAACAAACTGAAAATATGTGCGATAATTAAATTTTGCCAACAGATTGACTTTCATCATTCAGATACACACAAAATGATTAAATAAACAAAGGAAAATTATCCTGCCATCAGGACACTCGTTTTCAGATGGCACAAGCAATTCAAAAACTGCGGATACAAGATCACTAACGGAAAAGGGCGAGGATAAAGTTGAAAATTGACGAAACTTTAGTGACATCAATTGCAAAAGAACTATAAAAGAATCCATGGTAAACGGTACATGAACTGTTTATCGTTCTTTGTATCTCCTTCGGGTCTACTTATTCAATTTTAACCAAAGGATTGTAAATAAGACATCTGTTTTAAACACTATTTTATTGTATTTTACTAGATATACCTGTAATCAATAAATTAATGTAATAATTAACGGTAATAATTAGAAGTGTTTTCCCAAAACTTTTTTTGTTAAACGATAGACTTTGCTAAGAAGAAAAGGATACTTTTCAATTGTTAAACATTGTTATTATTCTGTATATAATAATACTGTTTTTAAAACATACGATGACATGAGTAAATTAATAACATAAATTGCTTTTGCATTAATATTTAAGTCCTACTGAGTTCCCATGTTACTAAAAAAAAAAAAACAACAGAGAATGGCCGGCTATCGGGCATTTATTTATTTATTTTTGAAACAGTGGAACGAGAATGTGATCGCTTTTTTTCTTGCTTCATCTCATCATATGACGCCTAGTAAAAGTTACATGATTCACACACCTAGAGACTAGGGAGACTACTTTCAGAAAGAATGACGCTTGTTACAATTTCTATTAATTTTATGACGTCATGAAAGTTTTTTACCCCTTGTCATTTGAAAAGTTCACAGAATTGTTTTACATTTTGTATTGATTTTTTCACTGTATATAGAGAACATGTTCCGATATTTGTCTAGTGTAAAATTGTGTACGTAAATTAAACAAGCAATTATCATAGTATTGCAAGCAATCCATAAGTCCCCTACCGGTAAGAACCCCAGCAAAATTCTGATGGGCCATTGGCCATTCAATTTTACCGGTGAATGAATGACATAAATGAACTTAAATCTTTTGAGTTCTAAGTTTGTCTATATCATAGTAATGTGTTAAGTTTCCCTGCCTAGTAAGGAAATTACGTTTATACAACAGATAATCAAAAGGTCAAATTTTCTAGGATGTATAAGTAATGTTTCAACTTTTCTCTATTTTAAGTAATTTTTTCGGAAAAAATCTTTTAAAAAGATCTCAGGAAACAGTTTTTATGAGCAGACAGACAGACAGACTGAAGGAGACTCTTAAGTTATTTTTTTAAACATCCCTGTAACCAAAATATAACATATTTTAATACAAAATTCTTAAAGAGGAGATAACTTTACTTTAAGTTTAAAGATACCATTTATAGTCACAAAGAAGATTAGTAAAAAAATAACAATTTTTCAAATATAGCATAAAAACTATAATGTATAGTAAGTAACAAAGATGAAAATTAAAAACAAAAATAAAATGTAGGTGTTGATAATGAATGTTTATTTTGAATTTGAAGAAAATCCATGAAGAAATAAGAAAGTTAAAGAATAAATAAGAAAAATTCAAAGTTTAAGGAGGAGGTAATTCTGGAAATATGGATCTAGATTTATGAACCTTGTCATATTATTATGATGTGGGATTTTAAAGTAAATCCTATAAGGAATGAAGAAGTTGGAGTAAAAAATACCAATTTCTCGAAAAAACTCTAAGCTCAAGGGGGGCATAATTCTAGAAATAGTCTTGCTAGAGTATTTAACCTTTTCACAAATGTTGAGTGATAATAAGAAACATATATATATGAAGTTTGAAGTAGATACATTAAGAAATAACATTTTTTTCAACAAGTTCAAAGGAGGTAATTCTGATAATTGTGTGCTAGAGTTGTAAACCTTGTCACATATGATGTGGTTGATGACCAGAAACTTATAATTAAAGTTTGAAGTAAACACCTTAAGAAATAAAGAACTTGTAGTGAAAAAGCATAAAAATTCAAATCAGAAATCATGAAATTCAGAATTTTCAACATAGAAAGAAAAGAGAAAGATGTGCATAATTTCCAGACTGTCATCTACTCATATTTCAAGTTTCATAAAAATATTTTCAGTACTTTTTGAGTTATCACTGGATCCAGTTTATGTGTAAAATTTGCCATATTTTAAGTCTATTTGTTGCCATAGCAACCAGTGTCGCAGATATTGCGATATACATATATCTTAATATACTACTATTTTTATCAAGAACCATTTTCTTAGTAAGTTACATCATATATCACCGTGTCTTTAAAGTTTTATTGTTAATTTATCCGACGGTGAAGATATAGTAGCATTTTGCGCGTATTTTATCAGTTACTTCAATGTTTTTCACGTGCATTTAGTAAACCTATTTTTTTAGTTTCCCGACGGTGAATTATTGTGCACGAGATATTTATGTTTTCATGTTTGCACGTGTTTTATCAGCCAGTTCAATGTTTTTCACGTGCATTTAGTAAACGTATTGTTTTAGTTCCCCGACGGTGAATTATTGTGCACGAGATATTTATGTTTTCATGTTTTACATGCTTTTCTTGTCATGCTTAATTATAAAGGCGGGAAAGTTTTGCTATATATATAGGGACATTTTATAAGAGAAGGTGGGTGAAATAAAATTAGTAAGACTGATTTGTTAATAAAGGTTGTTAAATCAAATACTTGGATTATATTTGTGATTATTAAATGAAATTGTTTAAGTCAAATAAGTCAAATAATTGGATTATATTTGTGATGATTAAATAAAATAGTTTAAATGGATTAAAACGTGTTGTGTTATAAAATAAATTAATATTCAAGTAGGAAATGTGTTCTTTCTTCCAATGTCTTGGATTATAAAATAAATTTAAAAGGAAATTCACGACATTGAGTGGCGCCGAAACCCGGGAAACAACCAATAAAATAAAATGTCTTCTGTGCCTTATATCAAAGGTTTGCGAACAAGATTTAGGAATACACTTTTTCTAATTTGATTTCATAAGGTAAACAGTTTATCCATACCGATGCTTATGATATGGAAAGTAGTGATGCTCTCGATTCAATTGAGAGCTTCATTGAAAAAATAGATGTATATGTTTCAAAAATTGAAATGCAATCGGAAAGACTAGTTTCTGTAATATCTGAGTCTGAACCGGAGAAAACAGAGTTTTTACTAACGATTGCAGAAGAGAATGAAACATTATATTCAGAAGAAATTAATTGTCAAATGCATCTGAAAATAATTAAAGAAAGGCTTCGAAAAGAGGAAGAACAAGAACGTGTTTGTTAAACACAAATGCCCCCGGCTCAGATTCTTGTCAGTAGCAATACTTCATAAATGTTTACCCATTCACTCAGTTATGGACAGAAAAATCACCAAAAAATTGTAAACACAAGTTTTATAGCTTGACAAAGTCATGGCATTTTGTAATTGTGAAAAATATAAGTTGCCAAGTCATTGCTCTGACTTATGAAGTTGAAAAATATTCAACTTCCTGCAAGTTATCTTCCTACCAAATACGAAATACGTCTGTCATTTAATAAAGGCTGTATGGGCAAAAGCGTAAAAATCTATTTTGAGCACTAGTGACCTTGACCAAACTGACCCCTAACTCTATCTAAAAGAAGAATACCATGTAAGTTATCTTCCTATCAAATATGAAATACATCGGTCAATAAATAAAGGCTGTATGGGCAAAAGTGTAAAAATCTATTTTTAGCACTTGTGACCTTGATCCAACTGACCCCTTACTCCATCCAAAGGAAGAATATCATGCAAGCTATCTTCCTACCAAATATGAAATACAACTGTCAATAAATAAAAGCTGTATGGGCAAAAGTGTAAAAATCTATTTTTAGCACAAGTGACATTGACCCACTGATCCCTACCCCAATCAAAAGGATGAATACCATGCAAGTTATCTTCTTACCAAATATAAAATATATCTGTCACTTAATAAAGGCTGTATGAGCAAATGTGTAAAAATCTATTTTTAGCACTGGTGACCTTGGCCAAACTGATCACTAACTTCATCAAAGTTTATGTTTCTATCAATTATAAATAACATCTGTCTATAGAATAAGGTCAATACACCTGTAAAAATGTAAAAATCTATTTTTAACATTGGTGACCTTGACATTGGTAACATTGACCTTGACCCAAATGACCCCATATTACACCCAAAGAAGGAGGTGTTTGTATTAAACTAAGACATCAACTAAAAAATAAAGGCTGTATGAGCAAAAAGGTTTATATTTATTTTTTAAACCAGTGACCTTGACCTTGACCCTAGAGACCGCTTACTCTAAAAAAAATTAGAGGACCATCAAAGGTATCCACCTACTAAATATGAAAGATATCAGTAAAGAAATTAAGCAATTAGGAGAAATTTAAGATAAATCCAACTTGCCGAAATAGGTTAACCAGACAAGGCCCTATTTTCAAAGTGAAAAAAGGGAAATAACTGGGAAATATGGATGACACAGTTATATAACTTAACAATATCATGTGCTTTGTATTGATAAGTAAGTGTGGAAAATATAAAGCCATTAGTATAGATAGAACTCAAGATATTTCCAACTTGCCGTTTTAGGTTAACCGTTATTCATTTTTTTCTACGTGCTGAAAAGGGCAATAACTTGGTAAATATGAAAGCCAGAGTTATGAAACTTGCCCAGATCGTGTACTTTGTATTGATTAGTAAGTGTGTAAACTTAGAAGCCATTGGTACAGGTAGAACTTAAGAAAAATCCAACTTGCCGTTCTAGGTTAACCTCGTATGGACAGACGGACGGACGGACAGACGGACGGACGGTTCAATCACTATATGCCCGGGGGCATAAAAACCAAATGTTTCCTCTGAATATAAAGAAATGACTGATTTGCAACAAGAGGTTCGAAATCTTGTTGTGTCACAAATGAAGCAACAAGAGAATCAAATGACGTTGCAACAAGCTTTTTTTTAACGTCAGGAAAAGAAAGATTCTGATAAAACAATGAACTTTAAATTACCAAAGTTAGACATGTGTTCATTCAATGGTGATAAGTTGAAGTGGTGTGAATTTTGGGATACATTTAATACCACAGTTCACGGTAACAAAGATATTTACGATATTCAATTATCTACGAAGCAAACTATATGGAGAAGCTAGAAGTGCAATATCAGGTTTAGAGCTTTCTGGTGACAATTACCATGTTGCTATCAAATTATTACGGGAAAGATATGGAAATGCACAAGAAGTTATAGATTTGCACTATTAATTGATAAATATTCAAAGTGCAACCAATAACGTGCATAGTCTTAGGTGTTTTGTTGATCAAATCGAAGTTTAGAGGCATAAAGACATGATATCAATCAAAATTTGTTTATTGCTACGATAAGAGCAAAACTACCAGAAAATGTGCTGTTACATCTTGCGATGTCTTACGGATCTATGAAAGAATGGTCTTTGGCAACATTAAGTGATAAATTAAGTTAAAACCATACAGTTTACAAAAAAAATGTTCGTGATAACTTTCAGAGATACCCACAGGGGATAATATCAAGCTTTAGCCGTAGAGGACCTTATAATATTTTTGGTTCTAGGGAACATTCTACTAGTTACGGTCCAAAAGGACCAACACCTAGAAGAAAACAATAAAATAACTTCCGGTGAAGCTCTCATGGCTTATAATGAAAATATAAAAGGCTCTGTGAACACTAATACTGTTCGTAAAGATCATTCTACATTATGTAGATATTGCAAAAAGGGGCAATGGAGTGATGAATGCCCTAAGTACTGATCTATAGAAGAAAGAAAAAGAATGCTGAAAAATAGTTGTTTCAATTGCCTCAAATTCGGGCATTAATCAACCGAATGTAAACGAGGAAAAATTTGTGCACATTGTGGTGACAGAAATAGTCATCACAGAAGCTTGTGCCCAAGTAAATTCAAAGCTTCAAATACAAGTTCACATCTATCAAGAAAAGTGATCAATAAACAATGCAATAATAATAACGCTACTGAAACGTCACAAGAAGTACGTATTTTACCA
>NW_026855981.1:0-11341 GCF_026571515.1 Ruditapes philippinarum | reverse complement strand
TGTATACCACGATGGATAAAGACAAAGAGGACGCAACGTAACAACTACATATATATCCAAGATAAAGAATAAAACAAGATTCATTTACACCAAAGAAGAAAATAAGCAGAATAATTTAAGAGTATTATACATTTTCATTAAAATACCTGGACCTGGGCGATTTGACGCATGATACGAGCACTCGAACTCTCTAACGTATTGTTCAAATCAACGGAGTGTACATGTAAATATAAAATTTTTAATGTTTATGATACCCGCCAATAGTTTCACAAATAATCAACTTTTTGACAAATACATATATTAACTAAATAAAACTTCTTGGTTTGACTTATTTTCCATTACTTTTTTGTACTGTTGCACATGGCCGGTCGAGACGTTCATAAAATCCATATGTTCGGCTGAGCTGAATTAATGAAGTTTTTTGTCATTTACATTCAAGATAAAGGAATATGTTGAATTAAACTGTTTTTAGAAGGTTAGAGAAGTAGTCTATAGAATATAAGGGGGAAAATAATATGAATGATATATATATGACCCGAGACCTAACTTTTATTTATGTCAACGATGCTATATTCACACGCATATTCAGTCTGCAAATTGTGTAACGAAGGATAAAATTGAAAATTCTTATTGGTAACAAGTTATTTGAAGAAAAGAAATCAATTTTAGACTTTTTATTGTAGTGAAAGGAAAAGACTCGGGTGAAAAGATGACGTCAGACGTTTAACAGAAGCTCCGACGCTGCGTAAATAGAAGTAACTAAATCGTAAATACTTTATAGAAGTAATGACATTTGAATCGAGAAATAAAGAGCAAAACGCAAAAATAAAACTTTATTAGCAAGTGCAATTAACCGTCTACGATGTAGAAAACATTATTCGTGTGCGTTTCCGTTTCTTTACGGTATAAAAGGCATAGTATATCACGTGTTTTAGCCAATCAAAATTCGAGAAATCTATTTGCATTTTTTATATGGGTCATATAACCTGTCATAATCTCTATATATAAACCAGTACTTTTTCTTTCTTTGTAAGGTACTTTTAATAAATTATTAGTTTTCTTTTTTTGAGAAATAAATATTACTTTAATACGTCTGACACAGTTGTACTCATGTACTTTCTATATTTCGTTGTTTGGTATTTCACATATTCGTATGTTTTAAATAAAGATATGTTTTAACTAAATTAGTTTAAATGTAAAGAGTTCCATGGTAACGACGTTCTGTAGTCATCTTCATAGTTTAGTTAATATCACGATTAAAACCATCATAAAATCATCTAATACCTTCACTTTATTTATTGATAAATTGATGGCATCACTGCTTCTTTCGTGGAATTAATACGTAAAAGAATCAACACTACTTTATTGTTTTCTTTGATGATCTGCAATAAATTATGTAGGACCGTATAAAATCGTTTATATACGGTAGCATATTACAGTAATGATGAAAAGTCTCTAGTTTCATGTAGGAACAGTTTTACTTTGATATAATGATTTACATTCTAGAAATGTTTTATTTATGTTAGAAATGTGTAGCTGAGCGTTTTCATTTTTCTCTACAGTATTATATACGACGTTTAAATCAAACCATATGACAAAACTTGTACTTGCTTGATTTTAGCTTCTCTAATAACAAACATGTATGCAATGAAATAGTGTTATTGCAACAGCATCTTTATCTGAAATTTGTATTTAGCATAATTAAGTGTATATTGCTTGAAGCGCCAAGAATAGTCCGCAAAAGCCAAAAGAAAGTCCAAGAAAATGACTTTTTCTTTTAGATATTTCCTGGTATTTTAGTAATGTAATGCTAATATTATACTCTGAAAGATCTTGTGCCTTTCTAGTAAGAAATAAAACAATAAAACAAACGTTCCTCTTCTGTATATGAAATACAAGTAAACAAAGGTCAATATATTTTTTTTTCAATTCAATTCAATTCAAATATATAAACGTACCGTTACGAATTTTAAAGATAATACAGGTTTCATAAGATTTCGTCGACAAAAAATATTTGCTGCTAAATTAACAAATGTATATTCATGAAAGGATGAGCCATAATTCTACGCAGTTTAGATGCGCAAACGAAATGTCGGATAATTTTTTTAACTATTTGTTTTTCTTATATTTCTTTTTTCATCATTCATTTTTTTCTCTGTCATCATACACTGAAAAATGTACAAACATATTAGATAACTACTGTGCAAGCAATCCAAAGTCGTGGTCACAAAAAGTTGCTTGGGTGTTTTTACACACACAAACACACACACACGCACACATGCACGCACGCACGCACGCACGCACACAGATTCACACATTACAAATTCAAATATACCAACAAGATTATAACTGTACATATTTCGTACATAATGCACACACAAACAGCACACATACATTTCCAGTACATTAGTTGTACGATACTCGTATCAGAGTAAAACTAGAATTAAAAAGATGAAAGAAAAGAAAGTGAAAAGAAATAAAAAGTTTTTGACTATTTGTTAACTTCATTGTTTTTATTCGAGTAAGTAGCAATTCCAAGGCTTCCAAGGATAACTAAGTAAAAGGGCTACATCCCCTCGTACAAATCAGATAGCCTCGTATTTCGATAATCTTCTTCTTTTGTATCACAGTCAACCATAAAAACACGTCCCCTGTTGTCACGATATGAAACCGCAGAAAAAAGTAACCAATGAACAAGCATCTGAATAATATATTTCTATCGCTTTTCCTTTTCTCTGCCGTCACTGTGGTGCCGTTAAATGTCGCAACGCCGCTAAATGTCGCACTTTCCGCTAAATGTCGCACCATTGCCGCTATATGTCGCAACCGCTGCTAAATATCGCAAAATCATTTGCCGTGAAATGTCGCAATGTTAACGTTAAATGTCGCACGAATTTCCCTTACCGTTAAATGTCGCAACACTACCGTTAAATGTCGCAATATTGAACTCAAGTTTTATTGTTGTATCAAATTAATTAAATCTGCCTAACCAAGACGAATTTTGTCGGTTTGAAAGCGAGTGAATTTATTATATATGGAACTGCGTTTCAATTTTGGCGACGATAATATTCATCTTGTTAATAATGTATATTGTTTTGCGTTGGATTTTAGCTGAACTTATGCAAGTAAATATTGATAATTATACAATTGTATACTTTTTGTATGAAACTGCAAAATTAGTTCTGTAAATAGTTTTGTATAATCATGTCTGTAAAATTGGCAGAAGAGACTGCCTAACGGTCTGGCTGCCTGAGGTGGCAGTTTGATGGCCTTGTTGACTGAGAAGGCAAATTGTCTCGCAGTCGGAAGAGGAAGCCTAAATAGCTGACGACCTGGGCTTTAGGAGTTTGCCTAACGCCCTGGAAGCCTTACGTTGGCAGCCTAGTATCATGAGGAGGCCGCCTAACATCTTAACATCCTATCGATGTCAGCTTTGCAACCTGAAGTTGGCAATCTTACAGCCTAAAGTCGGCAGCCTAGTAGCTTAAAGTTAGTGACTTATATTATAAATATGGAAACAATTTAAAATACAGTAAAATCACTATACAAATGCATGATTATGGAAAAAACGCCTTTACCTTAAGGGCACTGAACTTTGCAGTCTAATAGCCTAAAGCTGGCAGTCTAGGAGCTTGGCAGCCTAAAATTGGTGTCATGTTATAAAAAATGGAACGATCAAAATAATAAAATGGCATGTTGGATTTTTCCTAAAATGTACTCGTACAAATGGCTTCATAATTTACACATTTATTAATCAATACAATATACTTGATCCTGGCAAGTTACATAATTATTGCATAAATCTTTATCAAATTATTGCCATTTTCAGCAGTTTGATAATGAATATCGTGAACCTAAACAGGCAAGTTGGATTTTTTTAAGTACTGTCTATACTTATGGCTTCATAATTTCCACACTTACTTACTTAGAGAAAGTTCATGATATTGCCAAGTTATATAACTCTGACATTCATTTTCCCAATTTATATTCCTTTCTTTCGATTTGAATATAGGACCTTGTATGGTTAACCTAATACCTTTAATGGCCGTGTATTTTTTGTGGAGTAAGGGGTCTCTAGTGTCAAGGTCACTAGTGTGAAAATTTTTATAACATTTTCGCTCATTAAGCCTTTATTGTTAAGTTGTATCATAGTTTGGGGACCTTGCTGTTGAAAATGTGTCAGAGTTAAATCGTATACATATACACGCACAGTGCGTTAAACTGGAGTGCAGGTATTAGTTACCCAGTACTCCAGAGCATGCCCATTGATTGATTCATTTTGTCCGGGGTTTACATATTGTGACAACAGAGAAAAGGGATAGCGATGGAAATATCATATTCATATGCTCGTTCATTGGTTACTTTTTGTTGGGGTTTCATTTTGGTGGTATCAGGGGAACGTTGGTTTTTATGTTTGACTATGATACAAAAGAGAAATAACATCAAAACACTCGGCAATCTGATTTATTACTCGGGGGCTACGCCCCCTCGTACAATCAAGATAGCCTCGTGTTTCGATGCTCTTTCTATTACTTAATGTATTCATGTTTAATGCCAAGGGAGGTCCTCTTCCTTTAAGTTTAGTTAGGGGTCCTGTGGGTCAAGGCTAAAGTCACCAATACCAAAAATAGATTTTCACATTTTTACAGGTGCATTAACATTATTCTTTTGAGAGATGACTTTTATATTTGTAGGAACATAAAATTGAAGTCTTCTCCTTTGGATGGAGTAAGGGTTCAGTTGGGTCAAGGTCGCCAGTTCTAAAAATAGATTTCTACACTTTTACAGCCTTTATTTATTGACAAAATGTATTTCATATTTGGAAGGTAGATAACTTGCATGGTATTCTTCCTTTTGATGGAGGTAGGGATCAATGGGGCTTGGTCATAAATGTTAAAACAGATTTTTATTTGCAGAGTGAAGTTCACACAAACAGTTTACACTTTTATCAAATTTGCTTCTCGTATGCGTGTTTTTATTTCCATTTTAACGCCAAAAAGGCAGTGGTTATTCATATTATTGTTGCAATAAATTAAAAAGATGTTTTCTTTACACAACTGTCGTATGTTTTTGTTTTGAAAAATAAAGTTCTTAAAATAGATACTCTATTGTGCGTATGTTTTTGTATTTATGGTCATTTGAACTTCACTATGACGTACTCGACATGCGCATTCGGACATGATAAGAAAAAAAGTTCAAATCAAACTCGTGAATAAAAATACGAGCATAAAAGTGGTTACAGATATTTAACTAATATCTTCGTTACATATGTATTATTCATGTCTTGTGTTTTTCGAAAGATGTCATATTTAATTTCATTGAAATATTTAAAATGAAGCTTACAGATTAAGATTTTCATTACAGCAAAGCAATGATATAAAAAGCCTAAATTATCTGGCCAATACGGCTAGCTGTCTTCAGCCAAATAGCAAGGCCAATATGAGCTTAACCCATTATTTGTATTCTTATTATATGGTATTTGCGTTTGTTTATACTCGCCACCGGTTGCCCATATGGGCGAGTCCTCCAGAAGTGTATTAGTCATTTTAGATTTTGGGGATAGTGCAATTACAGGTACAGAAAGATGCCCCAATTCCAGAAGCTTCCCCTGGTTCTTTAACGTGCCAAGTTGTTTAAGCACTCATACATGGAACCTCGATTAAAAGTGATATCCGAAAGTTAGTAATTTTAGTTGGCCAGTCCGGGAATCGAACCCACAAGGTCGAGATTACAAGTCTCGCGCTCTAACCGATTGAGCTATGCGGGCTGGCTGCTAACAAAAATTCCGGTGCATATTAATAATGTGTTAATCGTAAAATTCGGTCATATCTAACGCCCGACTGCGGATCGAATACTACATGATCAAGGAGTACTACATGATAATTTTTGTTTTGACCGTGCATTTCATACTATGGTTTTCAAGTATTTGCCGTTTCTGATAAAATAAAAAAATTTGCCTTCACGTTTGAAGTGAATATTTAATATGTATTTTGGGGGGAAATATTAAAAGGGAGATAATTTAGCAAAAATACCTGTCAGGATCATCTGTCCTTTAGAAATGCATTAGTACTATTATATGAAATAAGTATTTAAGTTTAAAGTGAATATGTTTGAAATTAGCCGTAACCAAAAGGTTAATCAGAGCGAAAACATCTTAGAGAAATAAGGGGAATAACTTTGCAAACTATATCTAGGATTATCTGCCCTTTGATATTGCATCATATGATCATAGTAAACAAATAAACCACATTTAAAGTAAATTCGGTAGTGTCTGAGAAAATAAATGAAATTACTTAAACCAAATTCTGAGAGCGACAATACCATAATACCTTTA
Source organism: Ruditapes philippinarum (assembly GCF_026571515.1). Classification (NCBI taxonomy): domain Eukaryota; kingdom Metazoa; phylum Mollusca; class Bivalvia; order Venerida; family Veneridae; genus Ruditapes; species Ruditapes philippinarum. The sequence continues at coordinate 5,007 of NW_026855981.1, read as the reverse complement.
AACTGTTGTCAATCAGGGTTACAAATAAAAATGGGAAACAAAAGAAACATACTTATCTATTGAGAATTTAGTATCAATTATCCTTTCTAGCCTCAAGATTACATTATATAGCAGCTCAAAACCTCGATATTTAGGTTCATAAAAGAAAACAAGTAAACCAAAGATGGCAATTACAATAAAAAATAACTATGAGAATGTTAAAAAAATATAATACTACTTTAATCATGATTTTAACATGAATTTACATCTTGCGAGCTTTAACGGTAGTGTTGCGACATTTAACGGTAAGGGAAATTCGTGCGACATTTAGCGTTAACATTGCGACATTTAACGGCAAATGATTTTGCGACATTTAGCGGCGGTTGCGACATTTAGCGGCAATGATGCGACATTTAGCGGCAAGTGCGACATTTAGCGGCGTTGCGACATTTAACGGCGCCACAGTCACAATAAGTATAAACCCCAGACATATGAGCCAGTCGATGGCGCTGGTAACTAATGTGGTATAGTTGAGATAAATACTGTTGCACATCATATTAATATAAATGGCAAGTCGACATGTATATATATATATATTAAGACTTTTATTTCATATATAAAAAAGGATGTACATAGCTCATATGTCAAGAATGATAGATAATTTATTTTGGAGTCGGCTGGATTGTACGTATTTTATAACATTTTATGTGAAAGCTGCCATTATAAATACTGGTCTAAAAGCCCAGTCAATAGTTCGAATTTGGTAGTTGACCAGAGCAGTTGTAAACAATGTATACAATGTAAAACTATTAAAATGTAAAGCATCTGTGTAAGAAACTTACACTAGAGAACATCTTTCATTGGAATTCTTATCCTATGCATTATATGACAGTTGTCTTGTTATTAAAATTATGTTCATTGTAAATATATCTATTAACCGATCTGATAACGGACGAAAGCGCAAAATTATCGGTCTAACGATCACTTGTCGATCACTTGTCGTCCAGCCAAGACAGAGAGATGCGAGCGAACTCGCCGGTACAGTAAAACACCGCCTTACTAGACACCATTACAGTCAGCCTCTACGATGTCAAACCATGTACATATCACCATGAACACACATCCGATGTTCAACCATGTGAAATTCGTCTCTGATGTTTAAATGTATAGTCGTCAACAACAACAACAACAACAAAATGGTAGAACCGAAGAAACTTTTGTTCCAGTCTACAACCAAAGAAGTCGAAAACCTTCGTTTATCAATAGAATGTGTTTTCTATGTGTAATATAAACTTTAAAACCAGAGAAATACTGATGACAACTTCTTACGAAAACAGTTATTTGTGCAATACAAAGATATCCAAAATAAATATCACATGAACATTTGCGAGAATCGTACAACAGCAGACAGTTAATCTAATTAAACTTGTACTCAAAAACTTTGCTACAAAGATGAAAAATTAAATTTCTAGCAATACTATTATGATTGATTACAGTCACAATACGGAGAGCTACTGACCTGTACGGGTAGCTACGGACGATGCCGGAAGTAATCCATGGCTCTTTGTGGTCCTCTTCCGTGAATATGTGACGGGGGTATAATCGAAAGTTCAATATATCTATAGTAAAAACAATTGCTTATTTGCAAAAACCTGACAATGTATATATATATTCATTAAAAGCACTTGCTTTAATAACATATCATCAAAGGTATCTCTGAAGACCAAAAGTTCAGAATATTTATTCACAACCGTCTTTGAAAAGTTCAATATACAATTATATCTTTATCAGAAACACTTGAAAAATCAATATATTTTATGATCAATACAAGAGATACTTTTTAAATACTTAGGATTCTTGATTAACCAGGCACTTGCCCGTATGGTATGTGATTCGATATGGCTGTGACTGTTATAACTTTTAATACCTAATAAAATAATGTTATGATATGGTATATAATGTTATATAATGTTACGCTGTTATAATGTAACGCTATGTAATGTTATGTTATGTCCGGACATTAGTCTATTAAAAGTCAAATATCTCGAGTCAATCATTACTCTGTATATTCATAATCTTGCAAGCAGTTGTAACGAAACATAATTTTTGGAAGTCATTGCAATATAAATATAAGTTGAACAATAATATTAGCAATCACTATGTGATATTAACCCATTAGACGGGAAACAAACAAATACTCCGCTAATATAAGATTCATTACATAACGTGTTCTAATATAATAATGTTGAGTAGAATAGCAATGAAGCTAGAGTGCTCACACATGATTCAAACATTTTATCAAGACTGTAAAAATAAAAAAATAATTTCATAACTATAATTGTTATGTCATAAGTGCAAGGAAATTGTGCTTTCAGGAAACAAAACGTAAGATTGAGATTTTATTATAGAATTTTCCGGACGATAGAAGATCGATTTTTTGAATGCTTTTAAAAAAACTAATAGCGGATTATTTGTGTACACCATGCACATTTTGTCTCTTTTCTTGTGAAACATTGTGTTAAAAACTTTTTCTTTTTTTCTTTTTCTTTCATTGTGTATTGAATCGGAATTTAAGATTTCTTTGCCTTGAACGTACATGAGCAATACATTACTTATATTATTTATTAATTAATTAATTTATTTATTTATTTGTTTAAAGCTGCAGACCTCCAGAAGATAACAGAAAAACTACCGTCTTACTAATATTTCAAAATCCTACCTCAAAAACATTATATAGTTGACAGAAATCGAAATGACACTTTAATAAGGAAATAAGGAAAATAATCATCGCAGAATCTTATAGTGTCTGTTTTTGTAAGAAAAGCAGATAGTGGCATATTAATCAATCCTTTAACATATGCTTATTTGTAAGATAAATTCAGTCTTGAAATATAGTTCATAGCAAATACATGTACGTTTATAGAACATCAACACTGATTATTACTGTATATTGTCTGCCCTTTTTTCTAACTTTCTCATAATACAAACTGTCTGCATTATTTGTCAACTAACTGTATACAATATTATACAGATATAGACTTTTAGCTGGTGAATATGATGTGATATGTCCTGAAAAAAAACTGACGTTAACCTGCTATTTTTTTTTAAAAAAAAAGGTTGTTTGTTAGCCAATCAGGCGAAGGCATTTCAAAGCTATTTATAGATTATATAATAATATGATAGATCCATATATAAATGTCACATGTAATTAGTAGTTTTTCAGGTTTTTTTTATTGTTTTATGTTTTTCCTGTTATTTACGACAATACAAGTGTGTTTGCCAACTTGTAGTACTACCTAATAAAACCTCAGCTTTATTCCTTTATATTATAATGAAAACCGCATTTATTAAAGGGGAATAAGTAAGCTTGATTTGTCAAGTAAATGTGCAACATTCATTACCTCCATGGAAAAATGTTACATCACGTTATGAAATGCAGTTTGTTTAGATAATGTCTGTTTTAACAAACATTTCCTGAAGTGTTTTATACTTGTAAAGCAAATGATAGATGTCACACATCTAACATTAATAACTTCAGAAAAATTCATATAAGTCTAAACAATTTCAAAATGTAAAAATCTACGACACAAAACTTAAAACCTGTTGCTGTGATAATAAAAATTCGTCCAAATATCTCGATATTGTTAATTTCAAAATCACTAAAACTTTACTCTTGCTTTTTTTGTGACTAAGCTTCAAAGTTTTCGAGAAACTAAGTTTGATCAAAACATGCAATAATCAAGCCAATATGACATTTTAAAAGATAATATCGTGTAACTAGGTGTTTTTCTAGTAAAAGGTTATGGTAAATATTTCACTATCAAGGAAATCGAAAGTAATATCATAATCATACTAAGATCTATATGATAAAATGTTTGCTTGTGTATTCATAACTGTGCATTTTAACAGAGAATCTAAAACTTGTACATGACTTGTATGCAAAAAAAATAATTAAAAAAAAGGCCTAGGTGTTCATTTTTTTCAACTAGAAGTTTTTAATCTAGATTAGTTAAAACTGTTATTTAATGATGTTTAATGATGATATACAGGGACATGACAATTGGGTTACATCTTTCAGAAAATTTTTACAAAGTCATGGTTTTGGATATGTATGGGAAAGTCAATCAGTTACATCAGAAAAATACTTTATAGCACAATTTGTAAATAGGTTAAAAGATATATACCAACAAGAGTGGCATTCATATGTAACTTTTTATGTAAAATTGTCATTTTATGGTACGTTTAAGGAAAATTTTACATATGAATGTTACTTAGATGTTTTAGACATTAGAAAATTTAGATATATATACTCTAATTTTAGAATAGGGTCACGTGATCTTGAAATAGAGGTTGGTCGACATAAAAATATATCGAGGGAAAACAGATTATGCACAAAATGTTCTAAGAATGTAATAGAAGATGAATTTCATTTTTTACTATGTTGTGATTTTTATTCAGAACTTAGAAAATTATATCTACCCATTAAGTACCTAAATGCACCAACCCGAAACAAATTTAATATATTAATGTCTACAAAAATTGATGATAATATAAAGGGTACAGCAGCATTTTTGTATTACGCTTTTGAAAAAAATAAGTTAAACAATTAATATGTCTTTGATACACAATGATATTTAAGAAACTCAGAAATTTATTATGCTTTACAGTCATTTTCAGTTAAATATATATAGTATATGTTTAAACATTGTGCACATGCTATAATTTTGTGTAAATTGTTTTTTTTTTGTATATATGTTTTTGCATGGGCCGGAGGCCTTAGAGCTAAATAAAGTATTTGTACCTGTGTACCTTAATCAGTATCTTCTTAAATATGCTGCTTGTTTTTACCAGTCAAATAAGAGATTGTATATTTCTAAGATACTAAACGTTATTTCCTTCTCAACTTTTTATATTTTGGTAAAACTATCCAGGTGCGTGTTAATGGGTGTTTTAATATATAATTTGTCAGAAAACCTTGAAAATTTAACATTGCCTTATTCTTAACATTCAGTTCAGGAAGTAAAAAAA
>NW_026855980.1:0-67965 GCF_026571515.1 Ruditapes philippinarum | reverse complement strand
TATAAATAATTTTATGTCTTCTAGTGATAATGATGTGTATACTGAGGATCTTGATAAATCTATTTCTGTGGATGAAGTAATTAAAACTATATCTATGTTAAACCGTTATAAAAGTTGTGACTACGAAAATACATATGGGATTAAAGCTTATTAACTAATCTTTCGTTTAATTGGGGATATCGCAAACATTCCATTTTCTTCAGTTAGAAGCTGTCTCTAGAGCTAAGCTATTTTTCCACACACACACGCACACGCACACACACGCACACACAACTTATTTAATGAAAAATATATATGTCGATTTAAGTAGTAATATCACTGTATCACTACAGGAATTAGAACTGTTCTTCCTTACATATCCTTTTTCGAATGCTATAACCATACGTACTATTCAAGTATGATATAGTTAACTGTTCACTAAAGTTAACTGCTTTTCACCATACCAGGAACTAATTGAACTCTGATGTTTTCACTTCCAAATGAAAATTTTGAAAAAAGTTCTTTTCATTTTATTAAGACTGACTTTTAAATAAGTTCGAACAAACAATTTAATATCAACCGCATGATATGGAAAATCGGAACCACTTCAAAACATTTGCACGGTTTCTTTTTACTTATTTAATGTCTCATGTTTATATGTTTAGTTTTTTTAATTCCTCTTTTTCAGATGTTTTCTATCAACGCAGGTATGTCTTTGCTCGTGATGTTTTTAGGTGAGATATTTTTTATATCATTTTGTAGATATTGTATAGATCACTGCATGGTTTGTCTTATTTCTTTAACGCGTGAAGTAACTTAAAAGGCATGTTATAGCACAATCAATAACAACGTCGCTCTGAAGTTTGTAATAAATATTTTATTTTTTACTTTAATAGCAAAATTTTAATTTCGCCAGTTATAGAATTTATTATTTAAAAATCTAAGTAAGTAGGTAGGATTTTGTTTGTTTCATTTTACGCCTTTTCCCAACAGTATTTCAGTCATATACAAATATAGGCGGGTAGTTTCCTAACCATTGTTCCCGGATAGTTACACCAGTACTAGGCTACCTTCCTCCGCGCTAAACTACCAAAGCATCTCCCGTGGATCGAACCCACGCCAGAGAGGTAACTGGATGAGAAGTCATCGACTCTAACCCCCCGACCACGGAGGCGGTATAAGTAGGTAGGAAGGTAAGCGTATGTAAGCAGGCAAGTGGGTATGTGAGTAGACAAGTAAGTAAGTGGCTAGGTATGTAGGTAGGTAGGTAAGTAAGAGAGTAAGTAAGTAAAGAAAGTTAAGCAAAGAGTGGCATGGTTATGCTTACCTAATTTTGGCATGCAAAGTATAGCATTACATAGCATAACAGAACATAACATAGCACAGTGCAGCATAGCATTGTAAAATGTATAGTATTACATAATAAACTTAACTATAGTAATGAAATTGTACTGTGTTATGTAGTGTAGTTTAGTGTAGTGTGGAGAGCGGTGGTTGTGAAGTATAGAATAGTGTGATGTAGCTAAATGTAGTGTAGGTGTGGTATACTGTAATATGATTTTGAATAGTGTAATGCTTGTCTGTAGGTTTGATTAGTGTTTACGTCACACCGACACGGTTAAAGTCATATGGTGACGTTCCAGCTTTACTGGTGGAGAAAGACTTCAAGGTGAATTAGTTCAGTGTTGTGTAGTATTATACTTTAGTATACTTAAATATAAGTATAGGATAGGATAGAACAGGAGATAAGGACATGATATGGTAGGATATTGGAGGATAGTGTATGAGTACAGTATAGGTATAGCTATCGGTATCGGTGAAGGTATCGGTATCGTATAGTACAGTAATGATATATAGTATAGTGCTTCGGTCCATGAAAATGATTTTTTTCCAGTATCTGAGATTATTAGTCAAGCGTCTGTAAGTACATGGATGCCAGTCTATCATATATTTTGTAAAATCATTGTTGCATAGAGATATAATTTTCATCCAATATTTTATTATACCCCCACAAACGAAGTTTAGGGGGGTATAAAAGAGTCAGCTTGTCGGTCGGTCGGTTGGTCGGCAGGCGCGTAGCTAGCCTATAAAGAATGTGGATAAAAAATAATCTAGGGGGTCAGGGGGCATGCCCCCCCCCCCCCCACTGAAAATTTTGAAATAAATGGTGCAATTTGGTGCGTTTTGGGGCCTCCGGAGAGCTTTCTTGACCAACGAAAATCCATTTATTTTACCAGAAATGTTTTTTTTTCATAAAAATTCCATGTATTAATATAACTAATCTACCAAGAAGGAACTATTTCAAAAATGCAGAGTAATACGACAAATGCACCAGAATTTTTCACATTTGCATCATGAATTCACTGATTCAGGTTGGTTAGTTCAAAATGTTGTCAGTCTCGCTAGAATCGGTTCACAGACATGGTCAAACATGTCATTACTCAACAAACAGACCGAAACAAATAAACACTAGGCATACATAGTAACATTTTAGTTATAATTCCCTCTTTTCTATCGCTGATTCTGCTGATGACTTCTTTAAGAACTCGATGTAAACATTTGTTTACACATCGAAAATACGGCGCGTGCAAACTTCCGACTTTGAAGAGCTGCAAAGGCCGGCAACTTTTCAAAAAAAATACTACGGTATATGGTGTACGATTTAGGCTATATGATTTATAACATATTCAGTGTGGTAATTATCAGATCTGCCGAACGCGGCTGAATTTCAAACCACATTTTTTTTACTAAAAATTTTTTTTTTGGTCAAAATAATGTGGATTCAGCTGCGTACTCGCGTATAGGCAGCTACGCGCCTGGTCGGTCCGTCGGTCGGTCCACATCATGGTTTCCGGACGATAACTAGAGTTTGGAATGAGGTATTGTAATCAAACTTGGTATATAGCAACCTTATGTAAAAACTCAGTTTAGTACTGCATTTGGACCCCCTGGGGTCAAGGTCAAGGTCACCGTTACTAAAAATATAAAAATGGTTTCAGGACAATAACTAGAGTTAGGAATGAGATATTGTTATCAAACTTGGCGTATAGCAAGTTTATATGAAGACCTAGGTTGGTATTGCATTTGGGCCCTCTGGGGTCAAGGTCAAGGTCACCGTAACTAAAAATAGAAAAATGGTTTCCGGACAATAACTAGAGTTAGGAATGAGATACTGTAATCAACCTTGGTGTATAGCAAGCTTAAATGAAGACCTGGGTTGGTATTGCATTTGGACCCCCTGGGGTCAAGGTCAAGGTCACTGTTACTAAAAATAGAAAAATGGTTTACGGACAATAACTTAAGTTAGGAATGAGGTATTGTAATCAAACTTGGTATATAGCAACCTTATGTGAAAGCTCAGGTTAGTATTGCATTTGGACCCCCTGGGGTCAAGGTCAAGGTCACCGTTACTAAAAATAGAAAATGGTTTCAGGACAATAACTAGAGTTAGGAATGAGATATTGTTATCAATCTTGGCGTATAGCAAGTTTATATGAAGACCTGGGTTGGTATTGCATTTGGGCCCTCTGGGGTCAAGGGCAAGGTCACCGTAACTAAAAATAGAAAAATGGTTTCCGGACAATAACTAGAGTTAAGAATGAGATATTGTAATCAAACTTGATGTATAGCAAGCTTATTTCGAGACCCCAGTTGCGATTACAATTAATTGAAATATTTCTTTGTACACAGTTGATAGTTTGTGTTCAATTTTTTTCTTCAGACTACTTTTTTTTCAAAAAGTCAAAGTTGCTGGTGGGGGTATTAATCACCTTCAGTGATAGGTCTAGTTTTCCTTTGAATAACGGTAGCGATGCGACCCGATTCTCCTTGAAAACAAAATCATGTCGTATGCATAAATTATAAAAATTGTAATAATTTTCAGATTTATTGAACCTTGTAAACCAGACATTCACAATATCACTTTTTAACAATATTGCAAATAACGATAATTCGAATCTTGCTGCCTGGTCCCTTAAAACACCCCAAAATGGGGGGCAACTCGGGCCTGTATTTAAAAACAATTAATGAACTTTAATTGAAGTTTTTGTGATTAAGCGGGTTAAAACACTGCTGGAAATCGATGAATTAATAGTCAAGTTTTTCTGTCGCTATGATTGACTGCAGAATAACTGTTGTTTTTTAGCATGTGTATAATTATATTGACCATTTCAAAAGAAAATTGTGAATATTTTTTTGCTATGATATTGATTTATGTGATACCCTTACTGGTGTGATAATACCAACTCCCACAATTCTGAATATACAATATTTAAAAACAAACGGTTACATGAATATAGAGATTTCAAAAGAAGGTAAAACAATATATATCGTTAACTTAATCTATTTATCTTTCATTAATGGCATACCCCTTGCGGGGACGTAGAATGTATAATGACAAGTAATTCAAAGTTATTAAAGCCTAATAAGAACTTTTTAAGCCTAGTCTGTTTAGAAGAATTAGAAACGTTAGTACGATGTTATAAAAACTTATCAAGGATTTGTCCCTCTTTATTTAGTGAAATAGAATAAAAATAAGGATTGTCTTTGATAATGTTAAATTAGCAATAAAAAGTGTAAATAAGACTTTGTTTCTTCAAATTAGGTCTTTATAAAGCCTTCTCTGGAGAAATTAAATTCAAATAGGAGTTCAATTTGCCTAATTATGAGATTGAAATGAAATTTAAAGAAAATACTTTGTATCTCATATTTAGGTGTTTAAATGCTTTGATATGAAAACAAACTTTATTAGAACTTTGATACTATATTTTATAAAGCTTGGTAAGGATTATAAGTAAATAGGATTTTAATTATTTATGGGTATGAGGATTTTAAGATTCCTACTTCCGTTCTCTTTCTATCCCTAATTATGGGCTATTAGATTCCTAATAAGGCTGTATATCTATATTACAAGATAAAAGTCAAAATAAGAAGTTTGTTTCTTAATTAGGCTTAATATGCTACTCATTAGTAGTTAGATTTATCAAAAACTAAGATTTAGGAGTACCCTTCCCTTAGTTTACTAAGGGGCATAATTTAATATGTAGCAATAACTCAATTTAACCAAGTTACGTTGGAAAGTTTATAGATTTGTGTAACCAACAGTCTTATTTTTGCACGATCTGAGTCAAGTACGCTCTGTTTGTTGACAGTGATGGAATAGTGGGCCTGAGAGGGGCTATATCACTGAAACATTTTACCCTGATCATGTTTTCATTGCTGTAGTTAATCACTACATTACAAAGAAACCCATGCCCGGGATGCGCAGGATCAAATTACTCTATGGTAAAGCACCTGCGCATGGATCAGCCTTGGTTCAAGCTCATTTTGAGAAGAACATAATCGAGCTTAGGCTACATCATGCTTATAGTCTTGATGTCTCTCCTTGTGAAATTTGGTTAAAGGCATACATCAAAGTTTACCTTCGTAGTCGAAACCCGAAATGCCGTCGAAAGCGCTCTCTACCAGCCAAGGAACAGTTCAAAAATGCTCTACTTATCAATTTTACAGGTATAACAGAAACGCGCTGTCGTTGCAACTTATTAAAACATGTCCCCTCTTAGTATTAGGGTTATTGTCTTAAGGGCCGTTACTTGTTTTTACAAGTGAACATGCCAATTAATGAGTATTATTTAGATGATTATTCATTATTCATCAAAATTGTATGCACAGCTACTTTGAAACAAGTTTATACTTTTAAATGGTCTTTTAAAGTACATATGTGTAATATAATGTTTGAAGCATTTGTTCATTTTATTTACAGTTTGCAGTGTGACAGCATTAAACAATAAAAGTAAGTAGGCCTTTGATTAATCTCTGTCGCATATCGCATAATCATCATCTATGCATAAGCGCAAAATCTTTTTCTCAAAAATCCGCTGAAGATCTTTATTCAAACCATTATTTTATCATGAATTATATAACGTTTTGTGCAATAGAATATATTTGTCATAAAAGGAGTACTACACATGTCGAACGTTGTTTAGGTTTCTTCTACTCGAACTTTTTCTAAGTGACTGATTCCGGTATTCTGGCTTAAACACTGTAAAATCACCCTTAAGATATGTTGCCTGTTTCAAAGTTTGTTTTGACGTCTTTTTGTCTGTGATGTATAGGCTTCAAAACATTGGATTCCCTTTCACAACTCCAAAATATTTAGTTCCCCCTTTTTTTCTCGTTTAAGTCTCACAAGTTTTATTTGGGGACCATACGCCACTGTTTAAATGTTGAAGTTTGCTTAGGCCGGTGCAAGGGGAAGTGGACTGCAGCTTGCACTTTCCAGTATCGTCTATGAACAATTTAAATTAAACCGAGTCTGCAACTTTTTCCAATTTGTCGTTTTAGACGTTCTTTATGAATCATTATATTTTTCTTTTTAGCTCACCATAACCAGGTTCAGGGTGAACTTTTAGTATCAAAGAGGAATGCTCTAGGGGTCAAGAGAGCTAAAAATAGAAAAAAAAAACATTAAAACGTCATCTCCTACTGAACCAATGGATGGATGACCACCACACTTTGTCTGTACAATCTTTGTTAGATTTTTATCTAATTTGCTCATATTAATTTGATTGGCCCCTTTAAGGGGCATTTAGAGTTAATAAAAGAAGAGAAAAGAAAAGTCTTTTAAACATTCTATTACTGAAGAAATTGATGGATGATCACAAAACTTTGTCTGTAGCATCATTTGGTAGTCTTATATCAAGTTTGCTCATATCAATTCAATCGGCCCCTTTAATGGGCCCCTTTAAGCTAGAATGTCCCCAGGCCATGGTATTTCTTCAAATTATATTTTTAAATAAGTTTAATAATCAAAGGGAAACAACTCATATTTGAATGTCTTCCTTAGATGTGTGCATGCATTTTTTCTAAATAAAGTTCAATTGCTGGGAGAACGTCTTAATGTCATGACCTGTTTGTCTTTTTGAGGTCTTGAAGAAATGATTTGAGAGCATATGCTTTGTATCTGAACAGTAACCATATCTGCACATTGTATTTCATTTGACATGCTAAATAAGACCTCACTAGACACTTCTGCACTATGGCAAAGTTCAATTGTAAAGAAAATTTCTGGTACTATTTAGTGTTTACAAATGCAATCTTGTTTAGCTAGGTAACAGTAAAATGAAATCATCTTCTTTTTGTGTAAATACCTTTCAGCTGTAGAATTGGGACACTTTTGCATCATAGTATGTATGTAGGTCTGTAAATGAAATAAAATTAGGCCCAAAGAAAGGTTACATTTGTATCCTGTACTTTACTAAAGAAAGATGAGTTTGTATGCTCAATTTTTTATTTAATTTTGTTTTAAAAAATGTTGTAATTTTTTCAATTTATGTTGAATTGGATTCAAACTTTAAAATATTTTTTGGGACAAACTGTTGGACCCCATGTTTAATTGAATGTTTGTATTAGTTGAGTTGTTATTTATATTTTGTAATACATTTTAAATACTTTCTTATTTTTTGATGTACAGACTTAAAATTTGAACCAGGAATGTAATTTCGGAAGCAAATTAAATTTAGATGTCACCTGACCTACTTTTGATATTAATGACATCCTTGACCTTATATCTCGTTTTTTTATGTACCTACCTGAAATTTGGACAAGAGATTTGATATCCGATCTTGAATTTAATTTTGATATCAACTGGTCTACTTTTAATATCTTTGATATCGCTTGATCTACTTTTTTGTTTTTTATGTACATATTAAAAATGCGACCAAGGGTGTAATTTGTGTAATCTTTGATGTGGAATCGAATTTTGATTGACCTTCGTTTAATATTATTGACACCATTTGATTTCTTTCTTGTTTATTGACATTTACAGATTTTATATTTAGAGCAGGGGTGTAATTTCTCATGTCGAATTGAATTTTGATAACAACTGACCTATTTCTGATATTTTTGATTTAACTTAACTTTACTCTTGATGTTTGGTGACCAGACCTGAAAAGTATCGCGGGTGTAATTTCGCCATATTAAATTTCGATATCAGATGACCTACTTTTTGATACCATTTGATCTACTGTCTTGTTTTTTTTTTTACATAAAGACTTGGTATTTAGACTAGGGGTGTGTTTTCTAATGCTGAAATAAATTATGATATAAGCTGGCCTACTTTTGATGTATATTTTCATTGTTTGACCTATTGTCATCTTTACAGGAACAGTGATGTTACCTATAAGAATGTATTATAAAATTGTTGCCCCAAACTGTAAACTTAAAACATCTACACATTACATATTGTGCATGTGATATTTTATGTATTCATTCTCAAAAGTTATACAAAAATTGTCCAATCAAAATTAATCCTGCTTTAGTGGTCTTTTATTCTGAGTTTATTCTACATTGTCTCATAGGATCACACTTATAGATATTTTTAGCAAAGCTTTTCCAAAATGAGGACAAAAGATTTCAATTACATAGTGAATAATGAAACGATAGGTCAGACGAGTGATCTAGGGCAATCTTTGCCCCATTGTTTATTATCATGAACAAAACAACAACAAACAAAAAACAAAAAACAATCAGTGTTGTGAAAGTATATACTGTATGTGTAGAAATGTTCGCAAGCTTCCAAATTTCGCGATCATCGCGGTTACATTCGATTCGCTAATTCATGTTAAGCGCGAATATTTCTACACCAATGATTGCTTAATAGATATATTTTCGCGCTTCTATAGAATAATGTTTTTTTTCAGTGTGTTATATGCTTTCAATACATACCATACGATGTTATAAATTACCGATTAATTGAGTTTTTTCATCAGTTGCAAATTTTTATGTTGTGTTGTTTATATTGTTTGTTTTGAAAAAAAACAACAGAATATGATCTGATCAAATATCAAGTCGTTTATGACGCAAACTGTGAAAAATCATGCACGATAACTAGCGTGCTTTTGTTTGCCATAATTTCCCGCTACACAATGTCTTTGTTCTGTACAATAGCGTTTTATTTGAAACCAGGCTTCGAAAACAATTGTGAACTTTCACAATGATTACGGTAATTTCCGTTATTTTTTTAATCTGAGAGTTCTACGCGAATTTATGATTTTCGGCAGGTACATCCGCATATTCAAAATAGCGCAACTAATTGTATAGACCCCCAAAATGGACATGTCCGCAAAAATTTGCTTCCGCGAATTCAAATACACATACAGTAACTAGAGGGGCAAGTTAAAGTTGAGCTGAACTGGCCTTTCGGCAAGGTCATTTAAATACAATTTCTAGAACTGAAAAACAGTTGTTTTTGGTGAGCGACTTAGGGCCATCAAGTCACTCTTGTTGTAAGTATAATTTTTATTGTATGATATCTGTATTGCAGCATGTGAAACACCCGATAATCCAGAAAACGGGTTTGTAACAATCAATGAGGACGACCCTACATTGGCAGTTTATTCATGTTCGTCAGGCTATGTAATGAGTGGAAAGACACATAGAGTTTGTGAAAGTAATGGACAGTGGAAAGGAAGTGCACCGGACTGTCGTTTAGGTACAATTATTTAAATTGACGTTAATATAATGAAAATCATATACATTTGAGTGGTAATAAGTTATATTTGTAAGATGAATCATAGTCAATTGGTATTATATTCAAAACTTAAAGGTGCAAAATGTTTCTTATAGGCCTAATACATAAATGTTTTATCTGCTATGTCTATTATTTAATACCGTGTTTTTGTACTTAATAATAAGCCTGTCTTATAAAAAAAATGAAATAAGATATATTTTCCGTAAATCTGAACATAAAAGTTGAAATAGGTAATAAGTTCTGCTTACTGATTGTAATCTTCTCTGCGTCTTATTTATGCGCGGTGTAATTTCACTAAATCAGCATTATACGCATGTATGTCATTTAATATAAATCAACTTACTTTTATCATGTTATCGTAATAAAATCAACATCATTAAGTATTTAAATCTGTACAAATTTCATATTTGCTTTTATTTAAATCAACATCATATCAACTTCTATGTAAATCAACATAACATGTTATGTCATCAGTATGATATGCTTTCAACATGACCAAAACTTTCAGTTATTACAAAACTTAGGCTCCTAAATTAGCGATTGTTAGCGTAGTCCTCGTATATAAATAAGGTTACACAGAAATAAAAATATCTTTGATTTTTTTTTAAAAAAGCAGGAGATATCCGGCGTAAAACAAATATGCAATAATTGATCATGATGTGTTTATATAAATAAGGAAGAAAACAAAACAGAATGCTGTGAAGTTAAAGAGTTTGACATTAATGCAAAACAAGATCACTATACTCACAAATATCACTTACCCGTTAAATTTACTATGTGAAACAGTACAAAGGCTTTTACGATGGAAAAGGTTTTGGTCAACAAATATGTTGTTGAAGCCCTAATTCAACTATGATAGTCAAAAAATATTATTAAAACATTATAATGTATGAAATTAGTTCGCAATATTATGTTTAAAAGTGTAAAATGTCCTGTTTTGGAAAATAATAGAAATCAGAAGGAATAATTTTGCAGTGAAGATAAGCATTTTTTTAAAAATATATTTAATTTCCCAAAATGAAGGCTTTGTTTCTTAAAATACGTTCATAAATAGATAAAAAAAAATGATGAAGAAAACGTTCATGAATTTGAAATTGGTAATTTAATAATGGGCTTGACTATCTATAAAAAGGTTGTTGTCACGTACTGTTTTTAAGGAGCGCCTCCGTGTATATTCACAAATGTTATGCAAATGTAAGTAAAAATATGAATATAAGTTACTTCCTACAATTATTTGCTGACACTTCGGATAAAATACAAAGAACGTGTATATGAATAACGTGTTCTTATTTTTTTCAGAGACGACGGAATCATCATCGTAAGTTTGTAAAGTTATGTATTGCTGCTGTATAAAGACAACTTGCAAAGTCTCAGCGTTTAAAATCATATCATTCTGATCTATTTAGATACGTAATTGCTTTTGCTAATGAGGACGTAATTAGCATTGCCCTAGTCAGTTTCTCTAATGAACAAACTGATCATTTCGAAAATTTCCATAATTATTATTTGTGCATGAGTTTTCCCCTTTTCTTATTGTTTACAAAAAAATAAAATTAATACATTCTTGAAATAATTATGCAATACAAAATTATGCACAAATGTCAGAAATGAATGAAAACATGTACCAGCGACATTGTGTAACAATGGCGTTTCTGTCTGGATCATCTTTTAATCATGCCTTACCATTTATTCGTCCAAAGTATGAGTTATGATTCTGTCATGGTACAAACTGCAACTGGGTTCTTACAATCATTCTTATAACTCATACTTAGTTCTTATTTCATGTGAACAGAAAACAAAATCAACATTTGCTTCTACTTATTGATAATTGACATTGATATGTTTTCCTTTCACAGACATTTAAGTGCTATAATTGGTGGAATTATAAGTGGAAGTGTCATATTAGCGGTAGCGGCTACTGTAATCATATACTTGATTAAGAAAAGAGATGATGGAAATCGTGAACCATGTATCAGTCTCAATTGCCATTGGTGTCCACGTAACCGTGATGAATCTGATCGCAGAGTTGTAAACCATGGTAATAAAAACGTATTATTTTGTGAAAAAACCAGTTTCACCTATAGTAAATATATTTCCTTAAAAATCTTTGATTTCAAGGTTATTCTTCAATTGGTTTCACATATTTATATAACATATTGTTTTGTCTCCTTTATAATGTAATTTCAATTTTACGTACCAGAACCAATTGTAATAATAATTGTTATTCTGAATCATACGTCTATACCGATTGTCTCTTTTACAAATCATTCAAAAAAAAGAAAATATTTTAATTGGTCCGGTTAAAAACAAAACATTTTCATAAACATTTTAAAATCTAAATTTTTCGTCATTAAAGCATCAATACACTTCTCAAAAGTCCTGAGCAGTCCGATCATGTATCTGTAGTCTTCTTAACATTTTGATACCCTCTGAATTCTAAACTTGATAACACCTTCAAGTTGGGCTATTGTAATACCCCTATGTTATTAACATAATGTAACAAATTACTTAATGATATCTCACCCTAAACCTCTGCATCAATAGGAATGATTCAGGGATGATACCCATAAAAAATGGTCAAAATAGAAAAAAACGACATATACTCCTTAATTTCTGTTTAGATTTTGATAGGATCCTTAGATGGGCTCTAATAGTCCGTTTTTTTAAACAAGACGGTTGCAAGTACTTAAAATAGAAAGAAGTGTTAATTGATACCATCAACCACCCAACAAATTTTGATTAAACTCTTCTACAGAAAAGAAATGATTATTGGGTGGTCTATAACTAAATTGGGTATCATTGTTTCGTTCCTGAACTTGATGGCCGCCGAAGCTACAAAATATCTTTACAGAAGATCTACTCAATTTATTTTGGTAAATTTTAATTTAACTTTACAGGAAAGATCCTTAAATAGTTGTCTATAAAGATGCTTAAGTAGTTGGTTTCGGTCTCTTGAACAAGATGGCCATCAATGCTAAATTTAATGACGGAAAAGATGTTGATTGACATCTTATTGTCTACCAACCAACAGATTTTGATGAAACTCTACAAAAATGTTCATTGGACAGTCCTATCATACAATTGCTGAAAGAAATGCGCTAAAATTAAAAACTGAAATAATTTAAACGAGATCTCCTCCTCAATTTTTTTGTAAATAATGACGGTTTTCAGCAAGATTGACAACTATAAAATTTCCCATATGGTTTTGCTTTGCTGAACAAGATGTTCGCTAGAAAATAACGTCATCTCCTCTCTAAACAGTGTGTACATTTGATGAAACTAGGAGTGACTTAGATATAAAATTTGCTTAAACAGTTCAGGTCTTTTGAAAAAGATAAACAATAGTGCTAAACATAAAGAATATGTGTTAAATGACATCATGTTCTCAATCAGACAATAGATTTTGATGAAACTCGATAGAAATGATCATAAGACATACCTTTTCTAAAATTGCTAAAATTGTTCTGGTCTGCTAAAAACATTTAAACGAGATGCACTCCTTAATATTTGGTTTATAATGATGAAACTTTACAGAAATGATCCTTTGATAATTTTCTTCGAAAATTGATCAAATGGTTTTTGGTCTGCAAGATGGCCGCCAGGGCTTAAAATGGAAAAAAGACATGTTAACGTCATCTCTTCCTGAACTACTGTGTATACTTTGATGAAACTATATAGAAGTGATAATTTAATGTCTCAAATAATTCGGTCTTTTGACAAGATTGTCACCCGTGCTAAAAAAAGAACAACAATTCCTCTTAACCTATTTGAATTTGAAATTATACATAAATTGTTATTTAAAGTTATCTTATGGATTCTGTCTGCTGATATCTATTGCCATAATGAGCTAAAATGATAATAATAATAATAATAATTATAATAATGATAATAATAATAACTTTTTAAAAAATTTACTTTCCATTTGAATGCTTGGTTCGTGTAGAGTCCATTACCCAATAATAATATGAAAAGAATAAATTCAACAAATTTACTCTTTTAATACACTTATTCCTGCACACTTAAATTTGTACTTCAAATAAAACGATATGCCCCGACATCCGGTGATATCATAATGTATTAATTAGTTTCAATTTCGAGCACCAATATCTTTAAAAAAAACAGTGTGCATCGACTTAGGGTCATGACGACTTGAGATAAGAATCACCTTTTAAGGACAATGAAGCTTCCGACGGGTTGGATTTTGGTCTCAAACGTTTGGGAATTTCTCTTGATTTATAGTCATTAAATGAATTGCCAAACACTAATCTGCAAAGCTGGAGAAAGATAATGTTCATCTATTGGCAGGATGATTATTATTTCTTAGATGGACTTAAAGCGATTTGCCAATGACACATTTATGTGAAATGAGCACTATAAGTGCTAACGGAAAGATATGAAATGTGTTTATTTCTTTTAAATAACCAACGAATAAATTTTCGCTAAAGTCAATCTTCAAGATTCAAACATGATATTATGTCTAAACAAACGAATTGGTTCAACATTTTGTTATATATCTAAGAGATCAACAGAGCGAAACATTGAAAATTTTATAACAAACTCATGCTCTAAACCGTTTTAATACTTTTACTGAAAAACATCATAGGACAGTTATGGCACTTTTAAATCATCTAAATCATAACAATAAAATGATTAATACATTCACTTATTTATTTAATGTACATTTATAATGACTTACTAAACTTAATATCACTTGATCTTTATTTTTAGCAAGTTTTGGCGACGGATATAATGTAAGTATAATTTTAAGTATAGTTTAAATTTAAAAATTCGTCCCGAAAAAAGTTCCAATATAAAATTCATTTTTGTTGCATTCTATTCATAAATTAATACACATTAATCGTAACAATATGCGCATTTTTAATCTAACTTTTACGAAAACGTTGGTTGTGAACAGTTTTACTATTATACTTTATACTGGTGAAATTATTTTACGCATACAGATGCATTTTACGCATGATTCATTTATAAGTGGTGTGTTATAAAACCTGTTTATTTATCTTATTATTAGATTGTATATTTTACTAGGGGCAACAGTCATCACAGCTTTCACTGCCATATTTCTTGAATGGAAATCGAACGGCGGCTATTAAAGAACTTGGTGAATATTAAGTATCAAAATGAAGGTATTTTTTAAAGCAACAGTCATTTCTCAAATCTGAAAATATACAAATATTGAAGAAAATACAAAACATGATCATGCTGCATGTTTATGACTGTAAGCTTTGATCGCTGTATATCGAGACAAAAATATTTTGTCCGTTTTAAATAGTTTTAACATGAAAGCATATTTGTAAATGTCGGTCGCAAAAAGGGTTCGTTAATAGCAATTATTAGATAAGTAAAACACAAATAGTAATACACAATAGAGTCAAACTCTAAATTTAAAAAAAACTGTTGGTGAAAAATATTATCCCAGTTTTAAACAATTCAAAAATTTATTTTATCTTTATTTCAGGAAAAAAAGTGAAACTCTTGAGAAAGAAAAGTTATTGTTAAGTATATCTTTGAAAAGCGTGACACTTTACTAAAAATTTTCAATGCTCAAAACTTTAGCAAGTATGGAAGCATGCAAGTGGTATGAATGTGAAAAAATATTATATCATTTCCGGAATTTCTTTTTTTTCATAAAATTTCACTAAACTCGCAATTATTCACATGTATAGTAAAGACGAGTATTAGAGAACAATGTGTTTATAATACACCCTGTTGGATTTTAACGAATATAACTGTAAATTATGCGGACAAGATTACATTAGTATATGGATATACAGCGTCTTCAAATCATTCGGACCGTATTAGTGATGTCTCAAAAAGTACGACCGAATAGTTGCCATATTACCACTACTATGTTACAGTAGGGTGAACGTGTCAGTTTACACGCAAAACGCACGTTACACGCTATACGAACGCACGTTACACGCTATACGAACGCACGTTATACGCACGCAAAACGAAACGAAATACGCAGACGCACGCAAAACGATATACGCTAAACGAAATACGCTAAACGATATACGCACGCTAAAACGCACGCAAAAATGAAAACGTTTTCTAAAACCTTTATTAAAACATCGTAATCATTTTAAGTTTTTAACAACTTTAGCTACATGTAGAACGTTTAAGCGATAAATTTTGATCATCATATACATGTAGATCTATACTGTAAGGTAGCTAGAAATGTATTTTAAACGAGTTTATGTAAGAACTGAAATGCAGTCAACCTAGCACCGAAATAAATTTTTGTCACAGCCTCAACAAATGATTTTTAGATATATTTATAAGCTATCATGCGCTAATATCGAAAGTAAAAAAGTTAATGTTAAGTGGTCCTTTTTATGCGCAAACGGATAAAGAACTATCCCTTGCATTCACTACGTAATCTCTACGTAATAGTCCAAAATGGCCGACATTGAAAAATTCATTGCAATTTTTTATAAATATACAGTGGTAACAATTAAATTCAGATGGATTTATGTGGCAAATCTATATATTAAGTGAGGCTGCATCATAAACAATCGAAATATATAATCTTGAGTGTAAAATAAAGGAATTAACTATTTTGACAGAAGTCACGAAAACAGATAAAAACACAGGATTCTACACGGATAACATTGAGGGAAATGGATAACATTAAAGGAAAAGCTTCCAGAATCAGGAATGATTAAATTGCTGGCACAATACGTAGATTTAAGTTGATGTCCTGTATGTTCATTAGGACACGCGCATATGATTTACTGTCTTGTCGCCCAGTAAAAGCTTCTCAAAACGAAAGTGAAAGTAGAAATAATCAGCGAAATCACTAAAAAAGGTAAAATTTCTAGGACATTACATATAATTAGTATAGATCTATATAAATATTAAAAAACGCAATTTTATTTTAGGTCTGAAACTGTAATCAAGAGGAAAAAATGAGGAAATTATTGGATTTACAAAGAACAGCACAACAGAAAAATATTTTTCATATCACTTAAAATTGAAAACTTATTGACCTGCGCTTAATATGTAATATGAAATAAGGCAAGCCTATGAACGGGGGAAGTCGTTAAAAAATTCCTTTCTTTCTTTCCGTTTTAAAATTGTCATTCGGTATTACATGCACCGCTTCCCCACTTTTCACTCAGAAACACTCGACGTTTATTATTTATTCCGAAAAGTTGAGATTTGTTCCGTTATCTGAATACCCTGCCTTTTATCATTGAGTTACATTGTAAATGGTGGCCCCCGACTAGAACTGACACTGAAAATTTTTCATTGATAGGTATAGAATTCTATATATTTTTTAATTGTTTTTTATTTGATTTTCTTTTAAATATAACACATGTAGTCTTAGCCGGGCAAGTCAAAGCCCGGACCTGCAGTTTTTGACTTCCCCGTATTATATACTTTCACACACCGGTGCCGATTTTGCCACTCAGTAAATATGGTATTGCACATCCATGCATATAATTTGACATGACCTCATTAGCGTTATTAAAAACTTATGATAAAGATGGCTAAATGGTAGCGTTAATACTATAGGCGTATAAATGAAAAACTACTCTTATTTCACTAAAACGGTCTTTATTTTGGTTGTATGTGATACAGTAGGGTGAACGTTTCAGTTTACACGCAAAAACGCACGTTGTGGAAAAAACGCATGCACGTTACATGCTATACGAACAACAGCGTTACAACGCACCCCTTTATATGAAACGAAATACGCAAAACGCATGCAAAACGAAAATACGCTTCATGATATACGCACGCTAAAACGCACGCAAAATAGAATCGTTTCTAAACGTTAATAAAATATCCTTATCATATAAATTTTTTAACAACTTCTTAGCTTGATCGTTTAGTGATTTGATTAAATGATAGCTAGCCATTCATGTATTTTAAACGGGTTTATGTTAACTAACTTATCTTATGTCCCCTCATTAGTGAATAGTTCAGAGCTGTAAAAATGAAAATCAGTTTTAGGCGTATCTTTTTTTGTGATTCCATATACCATGCCAGTAATGGTCCCCCCTGACAGGGAAGGGAACTTCCTTACTGATAGTGGATTTGACACCTCTGTCTGCATTATAGGACATTTGCCATACCTTTTTTTTTTTTTCATGAAATTTGGTGGATTTTTTCATATCAATCAAACAGATGTAATTGTTACTCAATATTATAGTGATATGTTGGCCTTACTAACTTGGTTTCATTTCCTAGGAGGTTATAATAAGGGAAATTACCCCCCTTTTTAAATATGTAATGTATTTGCTTGAACAAAATAGGCATCATAGACAATTACCTTATCTCTCTTCATTGTCAATATAATTCAATGGGTTTTCTTTTTTAAAAGTCATTAGATGTAGTAGTTACTTGATAAGTATAACATTATTTGGCTTTACTTACTTTGTTTTTAGTGACCAAAAGGTTATAACAAGGTAAAACTTACCCAAATTTTCAAATTGATTTAGTGTGGTAAAGTTATTGATAAGGCATTATAGAAAATTAGCCATTATTTCTTAATTTGCAATGAAATTTGTTGGGATTTTCTTACATAAGTCAATTTGATGTAGGTTTAACTTAATATAATAATACTATGTTGCTTATATAACTTTGATTCATTTACCATAATATTACTCCCATTTTTAATGAATTAGTGTGTTAGCTTGTATAGTTATACATAATAGGAAATAAGCCATAATTTTTTGAATATTCAATGTAATTTATTGAGATATTCTTATTTTAATCAATTAGATATTCTTATTAATTAATATAATAGATTTATGTTGCACTTATAATTCTGTTTCATTTCCTAGGCTGATATAATAAGGTAAAAATCCCCATTTTGTAGTGAATTGGTGTTCTATCTTAAGACAGTAAGGTATCTTAGGAAATTTGCAATAACTCTAATATTTTGTAATGAAATTTGGTTGGACTTCCTTACTTTAGTCAATTAGATACGTTTGTTAATTAATATGATAGATTAATGTTCCTCTTGTAGCTTTGTTTAATTTCCAAGGCTCTTTTAATTAGGTAAAATTTTCATATTTTGTTGTTGATTTAGTGCACTATCTTGGACATTTAGGCATCTTAGGAGATTTGCCATAATTTTCATATTTTGTAATGAAATTTGTTAGGACTACCTTATTTTAGTCAATTACATATGTTTGTTAATTAATATGATAGATTTATGTTATATAAAAAATTCTGTATCATTTCCTAAGAGGTGAAGTTTAAGGTAAAATTACCCGGTGTATCAACATTTTATGTGGCACTGCTTTCTTTTATAGTTGGGGTCCAGATAAAAATTTACTATAACATTTATTATTTTTCCTGGACAATTATTGAAATCTTCTTTTTTAAGTCATCTAATGAAAGCTTTTAATTAATAAAGTTGATTTGGATTGATTTATCAATTACATTACTTTTCATAGGGATCTTGTATTATGCCTTTTTTAATGAACTGACCTACCTATGAAGCATAAAAATTGATATTGTAGGAAATTAAAATTACAATCAATTGAAATTGTACAGGTCCCAAAAGATATATTAGTATGCAAATGGGTTTATGTAAATTTAATATAAATACATAGGTGATATTTAAGTATATTATAGTTAGAATTTTATCAGTTATGTCTAGGTTTATAACTTACTTGAGGGAAGTTAAACAAGTGACTTGGGACTACAGCATACCTATCTTACTCAGCTGAGAAAAATCTTTAAAGAATTATATGGTTATATATGGATAGGTTATATACTTTTAAGTTAGCAAAGGGCGACACAGGCTCATCTCGGGGTATCTCAAAGGGGTATTATGTTAAGTAATGATTACGGATTGATAAACCTTAAAAGTGATTTTAGATAATATACAGAATAAAAATCAAGAAAGCTATATATGTTTATCTAAGTGGGTTATATTATTGACCTCATATAAGATTAAGATATATTTGAGCCCCGTCACGATAAAAGCAACATAATGGGTTTGCGACCAGCATGGATCCAGACCAGCCTGGGCATCTGTTCGCTATCAGTGTTATACGGTTTGTAAGTGACCAGTAAAAGCCCAGGCCACATACAAAAATAATAGTCTATGGCTTAATTATGAGCTGACAGATAGGGGAATTTTGTAAAGGGCGGATGCCTGTCTGTTGTGATTACATGTCTTAAAAGTTCAACATGCTATATTTTAGCCACCATAGAATTTTTTATCTAGAAAAGTATCTAGTTATTTTTATTTGTACAAAAATATAGAAATAGTGCAATGTACAATGTATAATTAGTAAAATGTTCACTATACATGTACAAATAATGAAACTATTAACAAATGTCGGTACAGCTGCGGTACAGTATTTAGACGGTCACGGGTTCGAGTACATGTCAGGATGCACTTTTTTCTCACCCTGTGACTGACAAACATTTGTATAGCCCAGCTAGAAATTAATTCACAATGCTAAGTAAGCCTGGGAAATTCGAAGAAATATTTGCATACACAGTAGGTTTATAACTATTCAGTATTTAAACAAGTAAAACGTGTAAGCGGCCGAATAGCTCAGAGGAACTCAAGAGCCGCGGAATCGTATTCCGAGTGTCAGGGGTTCGAGTGCCTGCCAGGCTGTTACATATCAATATAAATCCGTCAAGAAAATAGGAAGGAACTGTCTAAAATAATTATCACCCTAAATAGTATTCGGATAGGATTCGGACAGTCTTTGATGAAAAGTCAGAAGATGAACTTGTAAAGGGGGTGGGGTGCTAGTCTGATCACATCATTTGATGTCTGACGAACCTCGTATCTAATATATATTGGTACGCATATAAACATCTGTTTGCTGAATTGAATATCAAAAATGTTGCAATTAATTAGTAATTATATCTTATGCGTATGTAAAATAGGGTTAAAATAAATTTATCTTCGGCTTTAAGCAGTAAAATTGACGAGTATTCACCGTGGTCCAAAAAATTTAAAAAATTTAATGTAAAAATCACAATAATACTTTT
Organism: Ruditapes philippinarum; assembly: GCF_026571515.1. NCBI lineage: Eukaryota > Metazoa > Mollusca > Bivalvia > Venerida > Veneridae > Ruditapes > Ruditapes philippinarum. The sequence continues at coordinate 47,462 of NW_026855980.1, read as the reverse complement.
TTATTAAAATTTTCTATTTTTTGAAGGGACAAGGGAAACCCTTCATTTTAAGAACAAAAATTTACTAATATTTTATCTAAGAAAATTTTTTTTACTTCTCAAAGTAAAGCGAAAAAGGTATTTTTTAAGCGCTTAACGAACGCAGACCGCTAAACGTTTCGGGAAAAAGAAAAGCACGCTTTCAGACGCACGATAAAAAAAAAGGAAAAAAAAACGTTAAAAGCTTGTAAACAATGCCGCTTGAGAAAACGTTTAACAAAACGACGTTGCACCTATAAAACCCCGCACTTACAACGAAAAGGAGCACGAAAAAAGCTATTTTGAAACCGAAACGTTCACCCTACTGTAGTGCGATTTACGTTGTGATTATATGTTAATACCTTATCACTTTTTTCATGATATTGAAGATTGTATTGTTCATGACATAAATCTATGTTCTCATCATGATCCGACGGTGGCACGAAGGCGACATACGAATCTTTTATTTACTATGTGCACACGTGACAGTTATTATGTGGCCAAACGATAGGTGTCAGGTGCGCTCGAGTATGTCGCCATGTGGCCACGTTATATGTTTTCGTGCTTATATAATAACTATCATTTTGCCACGTAATTAAGTAAAACAAATCAGGTTGGCACCCATCACGAGTCTGCTTAAAGGCTATCTCGCGAACAAGTAATACTATTGTATTCAAACGTAAAGTTATCACATGTCTACGTAGTAAATATAAGATTTCCTATGTCTTCTTTATGCCAGCGTAAGTTACTTCTTTGTTGATGAAATAGTGTGGAATAATGCAAAATATTTAGAATAAGTAAATATTACTGAAAAAGGTATGGTTAACCTAAACGAGCAAGTTGTATATTTTAAATTTACCTGTACCAATGGCTTTATGATTTACATACTTACCTTTATGATATTACCAAAGAAATCTATAACTTACAAAAAATAAATATTGTTAATAACATCCAGAAGAAATGTTTATTCTATCAGTCTGTGCTTTACGCAATAATATGAGACGCGAATTTCTCTCAGCCACAAAATTAAATAAAAGTAATAAATTAAAGTTTAACAGTGATATTCTTTTTTATACAAGACGTTTATACCGTTATACGAGATACAAGGGAAAAAGGAATAATATGCACAAATTACCTTCCACTCAACCACAACAATTTTAGAGCATCTCTTTTGTACGAATCATAAACATAGGGTGCATTGTCCGTGTTAGTATAAAATAAGAGAAATTATTTGTCAACATAGCTTTTGATTTATTGTTCGGATTTGGATTTGCTTTTATAGTACTAGAATAATATTATATGTATGTTTCTTTTAAATCATTCATTTACAAATCAACATTGCTGTTGTTGAAAGCTAGTATTCTCGTGATCATACATTTACCACGGTAACTGAGACCGTTATAATTAAGTGCGCTCTGAGATTCCGTTCTGTTCAGACGAATCTCAAATATTTCATTATTTGTTTATATCCATACTGACAAAAATGGATGTCGATTCTTATATAAAATCATTCTCTTTCTCGCGTAAGTCTTTAACCACCTAATCAATCACTGATTTGTATGCATTTAGCATAAAAGCGTAATAGAAAAGTGTTCGCTCTGTGAGTTAACAGACCAAGGCTCGAATTCTGAAAAACATAAGTTTATTTTGTTTTTGTTTCTGTTTTTTTTTTTTTTCATTACAACGAATTGAATTAAAGTTCTTTGTCAATTTAGTGACATTGTAACACAATGCTATTTGAGAACATTTGGTCAAACACACATTCGCATTCAACATGTTAATTATAAGACAACACAGACGTGATCAGTGTGATAAATGATCAATGAAGGAAATTCATATATACAAATAAGCCAACAAATGTAAAAATGTGACGAATGGATTTCAGAGTTCCAAAGTACAAATCACTCCTTTTTGAAAGTTTGTAATGAGGTAAATATTACAAAAAGTTCAAAGACATGCGCCACTTGTTAAAGCTAGCAGCATGTCAACGAGCAAATTATTCGAATAACGGGAAATGAAAAATGTTAGATCATAAAGGTGTACAATGTGTACAGAAATTGTGGTTATAATGCAACTTTGTGTATGAAAAGATTAATTCCGTTCAAACAGAACAGCATTTTATTTAAGGATCTTCAGGAGGGAGTGGGTGGGCTTTAGATTACATTACTGCAGAGATGAACAAGACACTAATTAAATATCACGAAATGACATGTCATGTTCTTTTATTTGTTGAAATTGTGTTATAATAACTTAAAGCCCCAGTCACATTAGAGTTTACGACCAGTAAAGACCAGTTCACGATCACCAGTGACCACTGGTCGCGGACAATCTTTAAAACGTCTTACGACGGTTATCGATGATCTTCGACGGTCGCAGGCTATCTTATTTAGGTCCCACGACCAATTTCAGTGGTAGAGAGGTTTTTGAGCTTGCACAAAAACCTCTCTGCTATCAAACAGGTTGCTAGTGATCTTTTAAGGTCTTAGTCTGTCGCACGATCATCGCTCGAAAGTGCGACAATCTTACGTCAGTCTTTACAAATTGTCACTAGTCACTGATAATCTTGAGCAGTCTTTAGTAGTCATGTGATGGTCGTACGACAAGTTGAAGGTGATCGCATGACAAGTCACGGGTAGTCGTAAGTAATCCCAGGCAATCTTGAGACAATCGTACGTTTGCTGATGACCTGTCGTGCGATTGTCAATGATAATTGGTCGTTTTATAATCGCAGAAGTTAATTTATCTGTTCAAAGAGGGCTTGGTCGCAGACAATCGCCGATGATCGTCGGTTTTACACGTCGCCGGTAGTCGCAAGTAATCGTAAGCTCTAGTTTGACTGGGGTTTAAGTCGTCGCATTCAGTGCTTTCAGCGCTTTGATCTACATTGGAGTGTACACATATCATTTTATTTAATTATCAAATTGATTTCAATGACAAGTTTTTGATGGAACTTAAAACGTTTTATATGCAAATTAGCCCGTATATTGGCTTTAATCGGGAAATTGGTACGTGTACTTGCGATAGCATAGCAACTCTTGAAAATTTCGGAATTCGGTCTCGTTTCTAACAAATTCTACAAGATTATCACACCATTTGATAAACCTAAGAATTTCGGGTACCCTCCACTTAATGTCCAGGGGTTTGTTAAAGTAACAGCAAAGTTATCTATAAAATATTACAGCAATATTCCCTTTGACGATATCAAAAGTCACGCGTGTTCGCTACCTAAAAAAGGTGTTAACATTTAATTGCGAAACCGTTTATTTGTAAGCCATTGAAGTAATAATGCATATAGGATTTTCAAAAACTGTTTCTGTTCAGAGCGGGCGCTATGGTGCAGTGGTAACGACTACGAGACTGACAAAACTAATACAAAAAGGACTAAACGGTTAAAACATACAGATACAGACTAAACGGACAGAAAACAATTCAAAAGACCTAATGAAAAGATGCATAACGCAAAAGAAATACAAAAAGTGACGTCACTTGGCAGATAACAACAAATACTAAAAGGAATATTCTACAATACACTGAATGAAATAGACGGAAACGGAACAGACTAATGGGACCTAATGGAACAAGACACAAGGGCATCAACGATACAGACCATAGAAGTATTAAACGGATCAGGAAAGGAGGACCGCTAATAAAAGAACTAACAGAATATTAAACAACGGAATATGTTAACATGACTTAATGGAACAACTAGAACAGAAACAAAACGATAGAGATAATAACAACTTACAGGACAGAACAACATTGGAAACGACAATAAGAGCCCTTTCGGAAAGGTCGGGATTTCGATACTTACTAAAAGGGACGTCAAGGGAAAATGACAGCAACGACTTAACAGAATATTCAAGTTAGCATACAACAAGAAACTTAGACAAAGTAAATACCAAGACACAAAACAAAACAAAAAAAATAGAAGAAGACAACAAAACAGGAAATTAGAACAGACAACGGGGATCGAAAACATAAATCAAAGTGCTGAATGCACTGAATGCGACGGACATGCAATGCATTTTCAGAAAAAAAAACACACACACAAACACAAAGGATATAACAGAGACAATTTGTTCCGTACAATATCGAGATTTGTAGAGCAATCTATTTTATGTGCCCTAATCTGAAATCATTCAGATTTTCTATTTTCAAGCAGAGCACGTCCAAATTTTTAAGTACAGAACGAAATTTATGCCTTAAAAATCTGGTCAAACTTGTAAATCAGTGTCCTTATCGATTTATTTGTAAATAGAAAAAAAAAACTGTCAACGGAATATTTCTAAAATAAAACCATGCATATGAACTTTAAGCATAATACATAACACATGCGAGAGTGTTAATTAGAATTGCTTCGTGTTATATCATAGTTGGCATATAGACAATAAAATATAAGTCATTAGTATTTCATTTTTTATTTCTCTTGGATATACCTCATTAAAAATATTTTTGGTTAAAACCGTCAGCAATTAATGGTGTATATTTTAATGTATTTTTAATTTACATGGTAAAGATGTAGAGGCCAGACCATATCGTTTTCATTTTAATTTAAATGTCACTTTAGCACTACAGTCTTTAGTTGTCCCTTTCAATTTCACACTTAATTCCATTTTCAACTTGTTTGTATAAACCTTCTTAAAATATTGCATGTAAACAAAGTAAGTATCCGCTGATTTATTACATGTATACTGTGTACTACCTAATCGCGTGTCCGAAAGTCAGCACAGGTTATGTATTGGTGATTGGGTAAAATCTATTTTTAGAATAGTGTTATCTATTATAATCTACCACAAATCACATTAGCTGATAGCAGGTTAACTCATATCGCGACCTAGAAAAATATGTAATTGATGCGCGAGATATTCTAGAATTGCTTAGTCACGAACAATTTTTGATCTGTTAATAAAAATGTTTTGTTTAATGTAGAAATATTTATTTCCTACTTATAATTTCTAGGCAATATTGAGCTTACTCCTTAATCATAGCATAATTTGCTGTCCTACTTTTTCGACAGCTGTTAATCGTTTCAGCAGTTATTTGCATATTGCAACAGCGTTTTTATCAATCAAATACGTTCATATTTTAACTTTTAGCTTTTAAGATATCCCGACAAGGTATTGGAGTTTCATAGGATCAAATTCATGTTCTATTTCTTGGCCTGTTACTCGGTTGAGGACACTTGCTCTATTGTAGCTGACGAAACCCCATGTGTAGATAACATAGCTCTGAACGAGCCTGAGGACAGCTCCGTCGAAAAAAGCTAATTCAGTATAGTTCAGGACAAACAACAACGGAACAAACAACAAGGACAACAGCGATGTGTTAACAAATACAGACAGCAAAATTACAGACACAAAGTTCTTTACGGCCAAAAAAAAAACAGCACAACAGAACAAAGACACAATCATAGCTTAATCTCATTTTGTTAAGGATTAACTTTTTATAATGCAGTGTGTGTTTTAGAAAGATTAAACATTTTATTTTATGCTTTTCAGTGAGTCACTGATTGATCCGTGAAAGTTATATATGATAAGTTCACAGTTAAAATTATTAAAATATAATTTCACACTTTTGAATGACGAAACAACTTTTTTAAGATTTACCCCATGTGGTACCTCAATTTTATTTTTACTGACAATTCTGAGAATGTCAGGCTGTTAAAAGAAAAAGCAAAGCTATAATTGATAAATAACTAAAATGTCAAAAGTAATAAAAAGAAGAAAATTTACTTCTATTAATTTTAATTTCAATCACCAAATTTCGTCTCTAATTTTTTTTTGTTTCATTTTTAAAGTCTGAAAAATACATTCCTTCCTAATTCAAAACTGCTCTTGATGACATTTGGGCATATTAAAGTATCCTACGAGCAATAACTGCCGTATGCTTTATGAAAAATGTAAAAACCGATGACAGCCTTAAACGAAGAATAAGTAAATAACCCAGCGTTCCTGAGTCAGTTTCCAAGTTTTCAATTTTCTTAGCTGTTTTTTTGAATGTTTTCACATCTGTCAAAACTTATTATTTGTTTTACAATCCTCAAATAAGTTTTTCTTTCTTTTAAATAGGTGTATGACTAACAAAACCAAATAATATCCCTCTGAAGCAAACACAATTATTTTCTTCCCATGAAATACACAACTTAAAAAAAAATGGCTGCCGCTTACATTTATTATAATAACAAAGCCAGGTCTTATATAAATTCGCAGTAAGTAACAGAAATTTGGATGGATTGTTGGACTCTCCTACAAGAATCGTTTGTTTTTATTATTAAAAAAAGCGAACATTCATATTGTTTTAATAAAATGAACTATATCACCATCATTTAACGTTGATTGCCGAACTTATTTTCAGCTCAAGACTTCTTGTATTCAATGAGAAATTCCGACTAAATGGGGCTGTCAATGGGGAAAAAAGATTTTAATAGTAACGTTTATATTATGGAAATTTCGTTTTAACTTGTTTTTAAGGAAAAACAATAAAAAGAAAATGTGTTTGTTTCATGTGTAAGATGTAATTTTATTTCATCTCGTGAACTTTAAAAACAGTATTCTCACCCGTGGCTAGACAAATCGTGAGAATACTGTTTTTAAAGCCCACTCGATGAAATAAAATTTCATCTTACACACAAACAAACAAATATCCTCTATTTGTTCACTTTATTGCATTTATTCGCTCTTATCTACTTTGTGGTCGTCCCCTCCAACAGTCAAATTTGCAACAGTTTTCCGCTTAAGGCCTCAACAGACGGCGGGACACCAATTTCAGATTTGATGGACAATTTTTCAAAGCAATACATTACATGCATTCAGACTTTTATTATAAATTACACGACCTATCATGTTTCCCTCCCAAATATTTCCCTCCAAATATTTTCCTCGCAGACTTTAAATAATGTTATAACTGGAACATGTGTATATTTTATAATTGAGTAATAACATCGGTCCGATTGGTATTAATCGGCTATTTAACACCAGTTTTGAGTGTTGACGGGAAGCTGTTTTTGTATTGTTCTGTTATTCTCCGCACCATTTAATGACTAACATAAACAAGAAACGAGATCACAAGAGACGTTTTACTTTAAGTATCGTATATATTTTTTTATTAATTTTACAATTTATATATCACACTGGACTGTAGTGTTAACATTGGTGCTATAAAATAAATCGTCAGCCTTATTACTTGTTTTTTTATATTATGACATAATTCTGGCGCCATTTGATAAATTAGTTACATTACCGGATAACGTAATTACGTTGCTTATTAATGGCCATTTAAATAGTGCCGTTGTAAATCAATGTTTTTGGAAGGAATGTGTGTAAACAAAAACAGCCAGTGTTAATTGGCATTTTAACAGAAGTGGTTTTCTTCTTTGTGCCCAGTGACACAATCACGAGTCATGCTAAAATATTTGGTTTAACCCAACTTAAAGGACATTGCTGTGGATAGCAAAGAGGGAGTATTTTGAAAATAATTGAAATCATTGGGGTCGTTAGGCCTGTTCTGTGGTCTGGTCGTATTATGCAGATTTTTTATCTTCAATAAAAAGACCCAGGCAAGATAATTTTTATTTTTAAAACTCCCGTGAACAGACCAATCAAAGCAAGTCTGCAATTTTACTTCTTGCACTTTTCTAAAACAAGACTGCGGAGCCCCTAAGGTGATATTTTGTCACACTTTTCTACCCGGGACTTAATTCGATTTTACGAAATATTAATTCGTTTTTTACGAAATGTTAATTGGTAATTACGAAATACTAATTCGTAGAAACGAAATATTAATTCGTAAAAACGAAATATTAACTAATATTAAAACATTTTAATATTTTGCCAGCTTTTTGTAATATGTTTAATTATTGTGGGGTTAGAAGGTCCTTTGTCAAGCTCACAATGACCTTCAATTCATACTGTACGTCAGGACAATCACTTAAGTATATGAGTTTTGCTTGCTGCCTTCATTACTGAATAAATGTATCGTTACTGTTCATGGATACTAGAAAACGAATTATTATTTCGTAAAAACGAATTAATATTTCGTAAAAAAAGAAATAATAATTTGTAAAATCGATTTATCATTTTGTAACATTATGAATTATTATTTCTTAAAAACGATTTAATATTTCGTAAAAACGAATTAATAGTCCGTCAAAACTAAGTTCTATTTCGTAAAAACGATTTATTATTTCGTAATAACGTATAGTATTTATTTTTTACGAATTAATATTTCGTAAAAATTATTAAGTCCCGGATAAAATGTGTAGGCGGTGCATCTTGTTTTAAATTACAATTTATTTCCAATAATATTTGAGTTTCTTATTCATAACTGAACTACATTCTATTGAACAAACATTCAAATCAAGAAAAATCTTACAGAAGCCGTTTTTGTCAATACCCCCAACTTTCGACAGGATGAAGTCGCAGACTTGAAGGACAATCTGTTCCGGTTGAAAATGATGTTATAAGTTATGAATAAGACCATTAAAATGATTTTCAATTGTAGCTTCAATCAATGTCTGACTAACATTTTACAAATAAAATTAATGAGATATGGTATTATGACCATCATTTATCTGTATTGCTTTAGTTTATTATTACATGCACTTCAATCACGGAAATCCTCTAATATTATCGCATGAGTAACCAAGTGTTTTAAGTGTTTTCTGAAATATTGCATGCAAATAAGATATGAAATCGTGTGTAAATAAGAGATAAAGTTGCATATCTCTATAACGCACTTTTGTTTGTATTCGGGTTTTAACTAGATTATCTGGTGTTATCAATTTTACTCCTAGTTTACACACAAAATAATTTATAACAAACATGCATGCACCTTAAATTTCTATCAAGATTATCAGACCTGTAGACGTTTATGCTTACTGCCATCATATACAGTACTTAAAATTGTTCTAATGAGTAAAACTGCTGCGAAATCAATAGCCCCCAGGAAATACCAATTACTGATCAAAATATGCAGACAATATTCTTTGTCCTAGGTGGTGTCTGCCTCTTAACCCAGGTATCATGGGCTCTAACCATTATCGGGTCACGACCATGTTTCTTCATATGACTCCAGTACTGGTTGGACTCGAAAGTGATATATAAGTTGCAATAACCTGTTTCGCAATCGGGCTTAAATAAGTAACGATATGTCATTTTACAAAAGCTGTCTGTTATATTATGCATAAAACATGCAAAGCAAATTTAGTTTATTTTTCTATAACGCTTACCTTAAGCTGTCTGGTGCAACAGTTTTGCACTTCACATCCTCATAACCACACATAGACACTACTACCATAATTACCGATTTACCTCATCAAATATAATTTAGCTTAACAAATAAGTTAACTAAATCAGCATAACAGAATGAAGTTTTACACTAGAGTCCAATAAAAAATTGAAACGATTCTTAACAGCTTTTAATGACTGCCAAAGTGCAATTGATAATGTTTAATCACATATCAGGATATGCAATGCATAGTTTATACCATATCAAAGGCGTAAAGGTAGATAACTGCGGAGCAACGATAGTGTAATAAATTACAGGGTATTCCCACTTTAGGGATATAAGTAATGGCGTATGTACATATAAGGTTTTCTATTTATTCTTATTTGTGTGATAAACTATAGAATTGAAATCACAGCTGTAAATAAATGAGGAGATGTGTTGCACAGTCAGATGGATTACGTGGCAATCTGAATCACAAAACAATATGAACATAATTGTTACATGATCAACCCGATATTTTTCTTCTTTTTCAATATCAAAATGTTTTTCATATTCGAATCTGGTTTTAAATAGTTCAAGAAATTCAGAACTTGCAAATTTTGATGAACTATAAGTGGTGGTTATAAGTATAGATTGTTCTGACCACCTCAGTTTAGCGATTAACCAAATAGTATAATTATGCTTTTATAATAAAAATAAATATAACAGTCGCACCGCTTAAGGGTAAACAACAACATCTCCCAAAAATAACAACATCAACAACAAAAATAAATTAAAAAAATTACGACATAATCAACTAATTGGTAAATACAGGAAACGCAATAACGTAATATGAGACGCAATCGACAGATATAAGGCTGATAGTCGATGAAGATATTTTGTAAATTAGATACATGTATACAATATGGGCTATTTTTTGCTTGCTGCGATCGATATAACCTCCGGCTATAACTGGGATCTAGACAGATAACAGCCTAACTTAGCTATTATTGTACTCTAAGTTCGTGAGAGTGCAGAAGATCCTCTTTAAATTTAATAAAAATGTTGGTTGCCAAATTCTGCTTTAGTTAAATGTTATTCATATTGTCGCGATCTCCGTTCATAAAAATTAAACACCGAAGAATTGATTCTTTTAATATGGGTTGGCTCAAGACTATTACTTGTAAAATAAAAATCATCAACATAACAAAGTTTATGATTCAACGTATTGTAGTGACACAAATTCTAACAAAAAAGGTGAAAATGGAAGTAATAATTTAAATAAAAAACAAATAAATGTAGTCGTTGTTTTACGAAAGAAAAAAGTAAAGTATAAATATTTAGTATTCAAATATATAAGCGGAAATTCAAGAATATAGGAAAAACGTTAATGACTTATTTTTTTTTTAAATTTAAGTGTATATTAAAACACATTATTCGTTGATTTTCAAATATGTTCGATCAGAAACTTTTTTGTTTACAAAAGTTTAAAAAATGGTTTCTCCGCAATAGTCACAATTTTATCATCGTTAATTTTCACATACATTACCCATGAAATAATTTAGAATATTTTGCTTTCCTCTTTTGGTAGATATTTGGTGAACACAATATGTTTATTTTTTTATTTTTTTTTTTTTTTTTGATATTGCAAATGGTACTGTAGCCTAGCTCTGTGATAGACAACAATATTGTATAATTTGAGAGAATGTTAAAAAAAATGTTTGAAATATTTTATAGACAACGAAGTCATTATCGTGTTGACAGCATTGATCAAACTTTCAAAACAGGAAGTTAAAGCTTACTTTGAATGATTGACGCCAGTGCTTCGGGTCAAATAGATTACAGGATCTATTGATCTTCGCGTGATTTCGTGGAATCATTTTATTTTCAGACGATTAATCCTCAAACAGATTAGCCAGATTTGATTCCTACGCGAAAGCTTCTGATCTTTTAAGTCGTTATACATCAGAAAATGTTATCAAGATATCAAATAATGTTAGGTTATGACCCGTAACAACCATTTTTGTTCCTCATCGTATCAAACCCCCAAACTGTAAAGAAACTGTAACCCAGTTTTAATTAATATTTTCAAAAGTAAGAGTAGTCTTTCCCCATATAAAATTGTGTGATATTTTAAACCCAAAGACATGTTAGTTATTACTTTAAAATTGAAAAGTAAAACCATGCTATGAATTGTTCATCAAATACACAAACCCGGTGGTTGTTCTTTCATATTTAAATTATTTAGCATATTTTTCAAAGTTTCTTTCCCATCCTCCTTCTTCTCTAAATTTACACAGACAATCATCCTTCACATATTTTGATATCATTTTCCGACACATTAAGGTTCAAAGTACAGATTCAATTACATTTAATCGAGCTTATCTGTTAAATCAATCAATTGTAAAAATGTGATTTCTACGAAATCATTTAAAAAAGGAACATTTCATTTCCTAATGTTATCTTCTTATCTGAGTTAAAGATTTAATTCTTAACTTCCTCCTTTTCGACCATTTGGTATGTTAGATACAATGTATTTCATAATACGAATTAATGTTTTTCCTTGTATTGTTTCGAACTAGAATCTTGTATTATACTTATGAATATAAATTGCCACTTTGTAAAATATGTATTTCATTTACTTTCGTGATACTATGTCGAACATTACAACTGATTGCAATAAATGACAGTAAGCAGCACATGTTCATCTAAAAGTAGCTAAACAATTTACGGTATAATTTGGAAGAAGTCTTTCAAGGTTTGGTATAAGTATAGATTGTGACATTTTGGTAAAAACAATTTACTTATGACAGCAATTGTTTACTTATTACATACACTTACGTATTTTTTTCTATTTCAATCAAATAATGTGGATTTTTCACTTAATATCAAATGTGAACACATGTGCTTGAAAATATATTTTTTGTCCGATATGATTGAATTATTTCAGATGAATCAAAAACGTTTACACTGGTAAATCAGTTAAACACAATTATTAATCAATCTAGTAATCGATTGTTTATAAAAATAATTTCAAGCAATAAATTGTGTCGTTCTTGAACAATTTAATTTTGAAATGCTTTAACAATGAACACTCACATGTACAAATGTTCACATACTACAATAAATGATCAATTTCTTAGTATGTTAAAGTGGCAAAGGTGTTTCTTTTAGCATTGCACTCATTCATGTGTAATTTGTTGCATTTAAGAAAATTATATAAAATGTTAACCATTTTAATTTTACAAATATAAAATATGAAAATAAATGAGCCGCGTCATGACAAAACCAACATAATGGGTTTGCGACCAGCATGGGTCCAGACCAGCCTGCGCATCCGCGCAGTCTGATCAGGATCCATGCTGTTCGCTATCAGATTCTCTACTTGTAATAGGGTTTGTAAGCGAACAGCATGGATCCTGATCAGACTGCGCGGATGCGCAGGCTTGTCTGGATCCATGCTGGTCGCAAACGCACTATGTTGGTTTTGTCATGACGCGGCTCAATTGTTATATTCTTTAATTCAACTGCCATGAAATTAACACTTTATTAAATATACATTTACATGGAGCTGTTGAAAAGAACATTTTTCTTTATGTATTTATATGTATGAATGATGATACTTCTATTTGGAAGACCCTGTTGCTACATATATCTTTTAGTTTTTTTTTGCCACCTTGAAATAGAATACTAATTTTAGTTGAACTTCTTAAAGTATTTTTTCTTCTTAAAGTATCTTTTCCAATAAAATTTATTTATGAGGCACTATTCAGCATGTTATCCTTCTTAGGTTCCTTAGTGCTCAACAAGTGTATCATTATAATTCGGGGTTAAGGTAGTACACCCCTAATGCACTGTATCCACTTTGAAGAGTATTCAAATAGGCTTAAATCACTGTAAAGTGTATTGAAACTGAGGGGGCGTGGGTTCAAGCCCGAGAATGGGCAATTTTTTGTCTTTCTTTTTTTTTCTTTTTGACATTTTTTATTGTATGTGAGAAGTTAGCAGTGAACAGTGAGCTAAGCAAAAAGGCATTTCAATTTATATAGGGAAGTCAATGCTCTGCTGGAATGCTCAGCTGTTTTGGGCATCTAGCAGGGCATTCCTAAATATAGTGTAAAAATGCTCTGCTGGAATGCTAAGCTGGCTAGGCAATCTAGCAGGGCATTACTAAATATAGTGTAAAAATGCTCTGCTGGAACGCTCAGCTGGCTAGGCAATCTAGCTGGGCATTACTAAACATAGTGTAAAAATGCTCTGCTGGAATGCTCAGCTTGATAGGCAATCTAGCAGTGGATTACTAAATATAGTGTTAAAATACTCCACTGGAATGCTAAGCTGGCTAGGCAATCTAGCAGGGCATTACTTAATATAGTGAAAAAATGCTCTGCTGGAATGCTAAGCTGGCTAGGCAATCTAGCAGGGCATGACTAAATATAGTGTAAAAATGCTCTGCTGGAATGCTAAGCTGGCTAGGCAATCAAGCAGGGCATTACTAAATATAGTGTTAAAATGCTCTGCAGGAATGCTCAGTTGGCTAGGCACTATAGCAGAGCATTCCTTAATATAGTGAAAAAATGCTTTGGTGGAATGCTCAGCTGGCTAGGCAATCTAGCAGGGCATGACTAAATATAGTGTAAAAATGTTCTGCTGGAATGCTAAGCTGGCTAAGCAATCTAGCAGGGCATTCCTAAATATAGTGAAAAAATGCTTTGGTGGAATGCTCAGCTGGCATTCTAGCAGGGCATGACTAAATATAGTGTAAAAATGTTCTGCTGGAATGCTAAGCTGGCTAGGCAATCTAGCAGGGCATTCCTTAATATAGTGAAAAAATGCTCTGATGGAATGCTAAGCTGGCTAGGCAATCTAGCAGGGCATTACTAAATATAGTGTAAAAATGCTCTTCTAGAATGCTCAGCTGGCAGACTGATTCTGAGTTCCAAGATTTATTGTTGCCAACGTTTTATTGACATTTTCGACTTCTTGACACTTCTGAGGCACTCGCAGACTTTAAGGAATTCTTGGTGCCAATAGAAATAATGATATTTTTGACTTCTAAGGACCTTTAAGAGACTATTTCATTTACCTGCTGGACACTCGTAGACTTTCAGGAATTTTGGTGCCAATGCTGATATTGACAATTTAGACTTCTAGGGACCCTCAAGAGTCCATTTTGTTGGTCTGCGACTGATTCTCGGACACTCGCAGACTTTCAGGAATGGTTAGTGCCAATGGAAACAATCATATTTTTGACTTCTAGGGACCTTTAAGAGTCCATTTCATTGGCCTGCAGCGTATTGTTGGACACTCGCAGACTTTCAGGAAAGTTTGTTGCCAATAGAGATGATGGCAATTTTTACTTCTAGGGACCCGCCAGAGTCCATTTTTATGGTCTGCGACTGATTCTGGGACATTCGCAGACTTTCAGGAATCTGTGGTGTCAATGGAGATAATGACATTTTTTACTTCTAGCGAACCACCAGAGTTCATTTCGCTGGTCTGCGACTGATTTTGGGACACTTGCAGACTTTCAGGAATTTTGATGCCAATGGAGATAATGACATTTCTGACTTTTAGGGAACCGCCAGAGTACATTTCTTGGGTCTGCGACTGATTCTTTGAGACTCGCAGACTTTCAGGATGTTTAGTGCCATTGCAGATCATGACATTTTTACTTTTAAGGACCCCTTTTAGTCATAAGCAGAGCATTTTTACTCTAAAATGTCATTATCTGCATTAGCACCAAAAATTCCTGAAAGTCTGCAAGTGCCCAGTTATCAGTCGCAGACCAACGAAATAGACTCTGGATGGTCAAAAATGTTAAAATTGTAATTATCTCTGTTGGCACCAAAAATTCCTGAAAGTCTGTGACTGTCCAAAAATAAGTCGCAGACCAAAAAAATGGACCCTGGATGGTCCCTAGAAGTAAAAATGTCAATATCTGCCTTGACATCAAAAATTCCTGAAAGTCTGTGAGTGCCTCAAAATCAGTCGCAGACCAAAAAAATGGCTTCAGGAAGGTTCCAATAAGTCAGAAATATCATTTTCTGTATTGAAACCAAAATTCCTGAAAGTCTGCCAGTGACTCTGAATCAGTCGCAGACCAACGAAATAGACTCAGGAGGGTACTTTTGAAGTAAAAATGTCATTATCTCCATTGGCACCGAAAATTTCTGAAAGTCTGCGAGTGTTCCAGAAACATTCGCAAACCAACCAAATGGATGGTCCTAAAAATACACAAATGTCAGTATCTGCATTAACACCAAAAAATCCTGGAAGCCTGCGTCGTCCCAGAATTAGTCGGAGACACTTGAGGATCCCGTAGAAGTCAAAAATGTCATTATCTGCATTGGCACTAAATATTTCAGAAAGTCTACGAGTGCAAAATAATCAGTTGCAGACCAACGAAATTTATACTTTATTTAAGAATGCCCTGCTAGTTTGCAAAGACAGCTCATCATTCCGGCAGAACATTTTTACACTCATTTTCAGAATGCTTTCTGGATTGCCTAGCCAGCTGAGCATTTTTAACACTATATTTAGGAATGCCCTGCGAGATTGCTTAGCCAGCTGAGCATACCAGCAGAGCATATTTCGTACTATATTTTGGAATGTCCTGCTAGATTGCTTAGCCAGCTGAGCATAACAGCAGAGTATTTTTAAACTATATTTAGTAATGCCCCGCTAGATTGCTTAGCCAGCTGATCATAACAGCAGAGAATATTTACACTGTATTTTGGAATGCCCCGCTTGATTGCTTAGCCAGCTGAGCATAACAGCAGAGCATTTTTACATTATATTTTGTAATGCCCCGCTAGATTGCTTACCCAGCTGAGCATAACAGCAGAGCATTTTTACACTATATTATGGAATGCCCCGCTAGATTGCTTAGCCAGCTGAGCGTAACAGCTAAGCATTTTTACACTATATTTAGGAATGCCCCGCTAGATTGCTTAGCCAGCTGAGTATAACAGCAGAGTATTTTTACACTATATTTTGGAATACCCTGCTAGATTGCTTAGCCAGCTGAGCATAACAGCAGAGCTTTTTACACTTTATTTTGGAATGCCCTGCTAGATTGCCTAGCTAGCTAGGTATAACAGCAGAGAATTTTTACACTTTATTTTGGAATGCCCCGCTAGATTGCCTACCCAGCTAGGTATAACAGCAGAGCTTTTTACACTTTATTTTGGAATGCCCCGCTAGATTGCCTAGCCAGCTAGGTATAACAGCAGAGTATTTTTACACTATATTTAGGAATGCCCTGCTAGATTGCTTAGCCAGCTGAGCATACCAGCAGATCATTTTGTACACTATATTTTGGAATGCCCCGCTAGATTGCTTAGCCAGCTGAGCATACCAGCAGAGCATTTTTACGCTATATTTTGGAATGCCCCGCTAGATTGCCTAGCCAGCTAAGCATACCAGCAGAGTATTTTTACACTCTATTTAGGAATGGCCTGCTAGATTGATTACCCAGCTGAGCATACCAGCAATGCATTTCTACACTTCATTTTGGAATGCTCTGCTAGATTGATTACCCAGCTGAGCATAACAGCAGATCATTGATTTCCCTATATAAATCGTAATGCCTTTTTGCTTAGCTCACTGTTAACTGCTAACTTCTCACATACTTTTTTATTAATCTCTCAGACCACCTATGGAAGAAAAAAGTGTTTTATTTTAATTATATAATTATTGTAGTTATTTATTTACTAAATAATGCCAAATTTAATAGCAAATATGATACCAGATATTTTCAAAGTTTAATAAAATAAAAACTAAACGGTAAAAGTATTTTATATTTGCAGACCAACCCAATAATACATTAAAGAAAATTTAGGCAAACTTTGAAAATAGCCCCCTCATTTTGGAAAAAATTTTAGGGATATTTTAAATAAGGCTTTTTACAAAGGGAAATGGTCAAATTAGTGTTAAAAGTGGGTGGGTAGGGTTACTTTTATACAATCATTTGCTTTTTTAATTTTTACCTTATATGTCATTGTTTAATTCGTAACAATGAGCAAAAGGAAAAAACATTTTTCATAATGATGATATTATAGATTATTTAGAGTTTTCCTACATTTCTGTAAAAATCCCTTCTAATGGCAAAGTTTTAGTTCATAAAAATGTCCATAACTCATAAACCACACGGTAAATTTTGTTTAAATTTTGCAAACAGGTGACATTTAAGGCATATAACTGTCCTATGTTGTCAAATTTACAATTCCTTATAGTGCCCATTAGGGGTGTACTACCTTAATGTGACACATAATTATCCCGGTGGGCTATTATTGCAGGGTTAATATACAATGTTTTCAAACATTTACATCGACACATACTTATGCCCGTGGGCTATTATTACTTATAAGAATATAGCTGATTCTTTCATTCCACGTTGCGTCATAAAAAAACGGTTACTACATGCTTTTTACGTGCCAGGTCATTTGACAGTTAGCTAGTTTTACACCAAGATTTTCAAGATTTTATTATTCACTCAATACACAATACATGTAAATATGAGGACACCGAGCCCTGTGTTATGCATATTACAAATAAGCATAGACAGCGTGTGCTTGCGTGATTTTATCCACTACTCCGTTTATGTATAATACATACCGGTGCACGCGTTTTTTTATGCAATAATTTGATTTATAGTAACTCACTTGATAAACCTCAAAATCACTTCAGTTTAAAAACGACGGCTCTTCCATGATTAAGCATTATTTTTTTTAAATATGCATGGGACGTTAAGGTTAAATTCTATTTGTTTTTTTTATCGTCATGCCGTGGAAATATCCTTTGTCAACCTACCATTATTTGTAATTCGATATTCCCCGTTGCACAATGCATTTGTGCATTATTAAACATTGACTTCGATAAAACATAATCCATTTCATTTACAAGGCAGTTTAGACAAATGACAGACATTTTCAGGTTGGATAACAGTAATAAAGGTCGTTATAAAAGTAAATACAATCGTTGTTAGATTGGAGGCCTTTGCAAGAGGAATCCGTTTTAGTTTTTTATCATACACAAAAAGGACATAGTATTTCTATATGCAACAATGAGAAGTTAGTTTCAGGTAGGAACTTTATTTAATTAATCGTTTTCGTAAACGTTTCTTTTTTTATAATTTTATAAAGTTTATACTATATCTTAACTTCTTTTGCTTGATAGGAGAATACATGAGAACACCGACTTTGTTTGTATTGCAAACAATACAATTTATAATCTAAAAGCAGATATAACAGTCATAAATTTTTTTAAAAGAATAACAATAATTTTTGGAACCTTTGGATGCTTTTGATAGTTCGAAATCACTAAAAAGACGCAGCATTTCATCTAAGTTCAGATTTATTTTTTTATTTGGCTTTTGACATTTTACACCCTGTTTTTGTTTACAATTTACAATAAGTTCCTACTTTTTTGAAGTAATATTGAATTTCATTCTTTTATGTCTGAGTAAAATAAATGACTATGCAGAATTTTTTCTATGGGTTTGGTTTTGTTTGAGTAAAGAGAATTGTTAATAAATGAAATATCTTAACTTAAAAAAAAATGGACAAGAAAGAAATCATTTGTTCTATTTTTGGAAAAAAGTACGTATTCAATCAGCAAATTTAAATATCGCCATCCTTTGCAGAAATACTTTTTATCCGTATTAATTAAACTCCTAGATTATTATGAATGATCGTTGAGGCGTTGAGGCGTTGAGGCACTCCGATTGTTCCATATTGATTGTACTGCTTATTTTCGATTCCGAAAGGATAAACTGAATAAACGCCCCCCCCCCCACCGCCTCCCAAAAAAGTCAACAACAACAACAACAAAAAAAACAAACAACAACAGAAACAACACAAAACAAAGACCAAAATAAAACAAAAACGTTTAAAGCAAGTCTCTGAAATGCACTTTATGCCAACATATTCTCTTTTTATTAATAAAATGTAGAATAATGATGCAGTGTAACCGGGACTCGAACACTGGAATGAGTTAACACATAAAAATCTGGTAGAAACTACATTGAAATTGTAAAATATAAAATCCGACGACTTCCTTTCACAGTTAAAATAACGACTTTTGAAACTTTCGAGTACATGTATTTTGTCTTATTTTCTAAAGTTACACAATCATTATAAACATATTATGATATCATTTTCTGCCATATTGTAAGATTGGATGTTCAAATTTCATTTTTAAATACATATAGCGCACAAAGCTATATATTTACAAAATGCAGTGTTTATATTTCGAAAAAAAAAAAAAAAAAAAAAAAAAAACGTTTTGCATATTGACTTTGTTAGCGCAGCTGACGTATGCACAAATTCATTGATCGTCCACAATATTATAGAAACAACATAATTCGTCTTGTTATTAATATACTGAAAATATTTTATCTTATAGCTTTACACCTTTTAATATTGCATATCTGTTTAATCAATATCAATTGTAAAATTGCGATTTCTACTAAAATCATTTTAAGATATGAAGATCATTTTAGTGCTTTGTCTGAAGTATAAATGATTGTAATTCTAAACTTTCTGTTGTGACCCTTTGCGCCAATTCTGTCCGTAAATATTTCGGATATTAAGAGGCCTCGTACGTAGAATATGAAATACTCGCCAATGCCAACGTTTAAAGGCAGTATTCGTTCGCGATAAAGTAACAATTGACATAACCCTCAGTATTTAGAGTATTTCTCTTCATGATTCCTTCTTCTATTTCTTTTTTAATTGACCCCAATCCCCTAATAATATTGATGAAAAACAATAAATAATAATTTGATTTTGAAATTTTGCAACTGACATAATAACATAAACAAACAAAATGGCGGAATCATGTTACAAAAGAGGTTACAATATGTTGCCTTATTAGGTCGGAGGTCTAAAATAAATTTTTATTATGTAAAGCACTATTTTACTGGTAACATACAATCAAACATAGATTTTATGTCAATCAAATTGTGCTGGTATACCAACATAATAATCTGAGAAACATATGATTTAACCAAGCAAATTGGACACATTATTTGTGTTCTTTGACATTACTAAGAGTTCACATTATTTCTGCACAAACCTAACTCGAAGAAATAAACCATCAATGGTTAACCAAGTATTACTGCGTTTTTTTTTTCTTTTAGAATACTTCTTGGTTGAATTGATATGCGATATTGTAAATCATACTGTGCATTGGAAATACCCTATCGATCCTCCCATATAATCTCCCTTATTTCTATTTCTGTACTTTCAGTTGCATACCTTCTACTTTTTTTGCATTGATCAGTTGCGTTTTGGTAGTCATAACAAATGGCAGATAATTGTTACCGTGGATTACATAATCTTTAAATTTATATTCGGACAATGTATCTTTACTTAATTAATTCTTCTATTCAAAACTAATTAATTTGGATGTTAATTCAAATTGAGGCAATTAATTTATGAAAAATTGATTTATAGCAATGGCGGCAACTTCAATGAAACAACATTTATATTGTTTCCTTAGGTTCATAAAGGACATGTTCTGTGTGTATGGATCGAGGTCTAGTTTCAAGCAAATGCACATATAAGAGGTATCAATTTCAGGTAAATAAATTTTTTAAATCATTTCTCGTATTAACATCTTTTTAAGTCTTGATAATTTTTCCAAATTACATGGCTGATAAACATGTTGTAAAATTGATATCTACACTTAACCTGCTTTGTTTGCATTGCATGAAACACAATCAGTCAGGTAAAAGCAGAAAAAAACATAGTTCCATTATTGACAAGTAAAATTTGAAAAGTTTTAATTAAATCAGAAAATCTAAAATATCATAGAATATCATATTCTTTATCTTTAGTATCATTTTTTTAACTCTTTTTATGTTTAAGGTATGTATGTATGTATGTATGTATGTATTTGATATTTGTCTACATCATTTGTGAAGTTTTTTTTGGTACATCATTATTTCCTGACAAAGCCTTTGTTTTGTCGGAAGCGAATTGATCGCATAATTACTCTACTTCTTTTACTTTGAATACATAAAACAAGCATGATTAACGCAAGTCTCTGGAATATATTTCATTTAAACATATTCCAAACTCTTTGTAGCCTAACCGATACTCGAAAACAGGACTTGGCAATACATATTGTACTTTTCATTAAGAAGTTTATTGGTTAACAATACCTTTTTATTGCTTTATATGTATTTATTTATTATCACGGTCTATCCCTATTATGCAAAGTATTTGACATGTATTGTAATTTCATTATTTAACCGATTGAATCGAACTCGACACACGCAAGCACGTACACACGCACATACATACGTACGTACGTATATATGTACGTACGTCTGTACATACCATTTAAATCGTTATTTCTACTGTTGCTTTTTTTGTTTTTTAATAACAAATGTTTTTAGTCCCCTACCGGTTTACCGGAGGGGACTTTTGGTTTACCCTCCGTCCGTCTGTCTGTCCGTCCGTCAGTCCGTCCGTCTGTCCGTCCGTCAGTCTGTCCGTCCACAAAACTGGATCCCGCGATAACGCAAAAAGTACTGAAAATATTTTAATGAAACTTGATATATGGATAGATGGCAGTATGGAGATTATGCAAGTCTTTTTCTTTTCTTCCTATGTTGAAAATTCTGGTTGCTATGGCAACAAATAGACTGAAAATATGGCAAATTTTACACATAACCTGGATCCCGCGATAACACAAAAGTACTGAAAATATTTTTTTATGAAACTTGATATATGGATAGATGGCAGTATGGAGATTATGCACGTCTTTTTCTTTCTTCTTATGTTGAAAATTCTGGTTGCTATGGCAACAAATAGACTGAAAATATGGCAAATTTTACACATAACCTGGATCCAGTGATAACACAAAAAGTACTGAAAATATGATTATGAAACTTGACATATGGGTAGATGGCAGTATGGAAATTATGCACATCCTTTTTCTTATCTTCCTATGTTGAAAATTCTGGTTGCTATGGCAACAAATAGACTGAATTTCAAGATTTCTGATTCTAGTTTTTAAGTTTTTTCACTATAAGTTCTTTATTTCTTAAGGTATTTTCTTCAAACTTTTAAATATAAGTTGCTTGTCATCAACCACATCATATGTGACAAGGTTTTACAACTCTAGCACAAAATTTATCAGAATTACCTCCTTGAACTTAAAATTTTCATGAAAAAAACATTGTTTTTTTTAATAACTTCTTTTTCTGAATGTATCTACTTCAAACTTCATATAAATGTTTCTTATTATCACTCAACATTTGTGAGTGTTCAATACTCTAGCAAGACTATTTTCAGAATTATGCCCCTTTTGAACTTAGACTTTTTTTTGAGAAATTGGTAATGTTTACTCCCACTTCTTCAATCATGATCGATCGAACAAAATGTTTGTTATATGTATTTATTCAATGTTTTTTAGTCAAATTTTCAATTAAATTGATGAAAAAAGAGTCACTTGTTCTTTTTTGTATTCACCATTTGTGAAAAATAACTCCAATATTTACACACAAAAACCCTGTTTTTAGGCTAAAAAGAGGGACTGATTGGACAATCCCTTTTTATTTTGGAACGAGATATAGGATTTTGAAAATGTTATATTTTGATAACAGGGATGTTTAAAAAATAACTTTAGAGTGTCCTTCAGTCCGTCTGTCCTGTACATAAAAACTGTTTCCTGTGATCACTATTTCAACAAATTTACTTAAAATAGGAACGTAAGTGAATGGCCAATGGCCCTTCAGAATGTTGCTTGGGCTCTTACCGGTAGGGGACTTATGGATTGCTTGCAAAACTATGATAATTGCTTGTATTTATATGTCATGAAAACAAGCGTTTCCATGATAAAGATCTGTTTTGTTTCTGAACTTAAAGGATTATCATTTTAACTTAACCATTAATATACCTTGAATAATAATTCTTAGAATGACATTTTTATGAAGTGTTGACACCGAAATGCAATTTCGTGTAGTGATACGCTGCTATGATTTAAACGCGTCATATAAAAATGGCCTACTTTCGGTTTATATAACATGGTTTCATTGATTTATTCTTGTGTAAACGATTCGAAAATCTTTATCACATAATATGCAATACAAAAATATTACCTTTGAATACAAATAAAAAAAGGAAACCGAAGAAATAAATCACTCCCATATCAAATCACTGCTATTGTGTTGATGTCGCACATCCGTTTAACCTATATCTTTTAATTTAGGCACATAGCAATGATTTGTACGCAGACACATACATGTATTTTATCTATTACAAAATCCAAATTTAGCAGCTATTTTCAATTTGAAATGTTTCTTTGATTTAAAAAAATAGTTTTCAATTTATGAAATTGTATAGATCATTATAGAGATTTAAAGTATATTGTTTAATTCGATATCTTAAAATTATGTAAATATTGAAATACCTCTCCACCAAAAAACAATTGCTTTTCAAAGTTATAAAACTGCAGTAAATTACACTTTCTATTTTACTTCTGTCGTATCACTTGAAAACTCATAAAAATTTTAATTTGGATTAAAGTTGTTTCTTTAACATTGAAACATGGTTATTTTTTTATCCTGAAATCTATAAACGATTTGTTCAAGGACATTGTACAATGGTTGCGAACAATGCATAATGTCATAATAGATCTCATATTATTTGACAACGAAATCCAAAACCCGTAAACTAAATAACTGTTAAATAGCTTTTATGCAACAAGACATATATACACAGCTTAACGAAACATGATATGAATGATAAAAGGTAAAAAAGTTTGTTTTAAATAATAATACTTTAGCGAGTTTACATTAGCATTGTTTTGAACAGTGTTTATGAAAAGAAGGGTCAAGAAAATAAAATGTTTACATTTTATATATTAAAGCGTCAACCGCACTGGATTTGTTGAGCTCTATTGGTTATTTTTTAAACCGAAACTGTAAAACCTTCTATTTATTTACCCTTATGACGTGTATGAAATAAATTGTTAGACATTTTTGGGTACGTGTAACAAGACGCCAATGCGTATTTCAATGTACGTGTAACAAGACGCCAATGCGTATTCCAAAGTTGGTAGAAGTTAATCAAATAATCATGATATAAACATTTGTTTTGTCTATTATTTTTCAGATTGAGTTATGCTTTGAACAATCGTTATAATGATAATATACCTCGTCAAAACCCATATATAAAGAAAATGTCCAATTTATTACAAACATATTTCCAGTAGTATCAAAGTCAGTTAATCAATCATTTATTATTTTACATTTATATGCAAAATTATTTCCTGTCTGCAACTTGGCGTTTGTTGCAAAAAGGAAGAGAGTCGACTATATGGAATTCATCGGTATATTGTTTCAAAATTAGTAACATTCATTCATTATTCTTATATTCATTTCAAATATTGTAGAGTAATTTGGACCCTATAAATCAGATTTTGCAGCGAACCATTGCCTATATTCATAAACAATTTTCAAATTAAGTGTTTTTGACCGTAAAAAAGAATACAAAATATAATTCAGTCACTTTAGAAAATTATTTCCACTGTCTTACCTTATTCATCATAGAAATAAATTGCATATGTCTGCAATCAATGACATATATTCTTAATTATACGTTGTATCATTTATTCATATCAATTTACATAGATTAATATACTGAGAGAACAATGTATAACCATATAAGACACGTCATGTCCAAATCCTTTTATTTTCAAACGAGTTTGTGATTCTTTTTTAACTGGTAACATGCTATTATGTCCGTTATAAATAATTAAGACAATACATTGTTTTTATTTTCTTTAACATCGACATTATAGGCATTTTAAAAATATGTTTAACGGACCTAAATGATATCGCAATACTACATTTAAGCTGTGAATACGATAACTTATTGGTACACTAAAACATTTAAGCTGTTGTGTTTTTATAATCGTTATACAGATCATTTGAAAGAATATTTTCCTTGATTATTTCTCATAATAAGTTAATATGATGACACAAATGAAAAATAACAAAGGCAAAAAAACGTGTTTGAAAAGGAAATAATGACCATCTTGATTACAATAGAGACAACTGACTATGTTTTGTTAGTCTTATAGTATTATTTAAAACAGTGTACACGTAAGACTTGCAATTTCAATTGCATTAAATACATGAACTTGATGATATTTTCATAATTATAGATATAGACAATAGAAGTACAATTAAATGCCTCACGTCGTGAGAGAAAATGTTGCTTTACAGCTATATGTTTAAGCTACAAAACTCATATCGTCAACCTGCAGCTTTGAATTGAACGTTTTAGCTTCGTTTAGTATCGTTCATCTCCGCCACACATCATTTCATTAAGGTAAACATTTTTGCCGTCAGAATCATTTAAAAAAATTACAATAAAAACAATAAAAAACAACGACATATTAAACACAGTTTTGAATTTCACCTTTAGTTCTGTCGAAATCATTTCGAGGGGTCAACGCGAAACTAGTCTATGTGACATTTTTTCATAAAAGGTCTTTTTTACAGATTCTGAAAAGTCTATATAGTCCTCACATTATGTGCTAAAATCTTCCTTTTCCTATGCATAGTTAAGGACACAAAACATATTTGCCATACTATTGTATCTCAAAAGGCTATATTTGCTCAATGCGAAACTAGTCTATCTGCAAAAAATTTGCACATAGGCTAGTTTCGCATTAATATTTACATCTCTTTTTAAGTCAAGTAGCCTATGTGAAGGAATTTATATCAGTTTTTCTATACAATTGCATTATTTCAATAGGTACATTAATTCAGATCGTTAAAAATAGTAAAACAACCTTAAAAAATTATTCCAAATCACACACTTTAGTTGGTAATGGCTTGCATTGAAATTTTGTTTGAATCAATATTGAATAATTTTTAAAATTTGTTCAATTCAGGCATTATATTTCTTTAATTATGATTTTTTTAACTAGTAAGCAAACTGCAAACTAGTGTTAAGAATCAATGGAAACAACAAATTTGAGTTATTTTCAGTGTTTGTCCGTCAGTCCACATACCAAATTTCCTGAATAACTTAACGAAAAACTTTTGATCTCTTCATAAAAATGTTTAGTGGAGAAATATTTATTTCCTACTAATAATTTCTATGAATTATTGAGCTTACTCCTTAATTATAGCATAATTTGCTGTCCTACTTTTTCGACAGCGGTAAATCGTTTCAGCAGTTATTTGCATATTGCCCAATAATATACTTGGATAACTAAATTTGAAATTGAAAAGGCTAAATATGGAAGTTTTTAAGATATCCCAACAAAGTATGGGAGTTTCATAGGATCAAATTTTTGTACTATTTTTTTGGCTGTTATTCGGTAGAGGACACTTGCGCGTTTGTAACCGACGAAATCCCATGTGTAGATGACATAGCTCTAAACTTGCCTATGGCCCGTCCGTCGCAAAAATGAACATTAAACTTAATATCTGAGATCATGTCACACAGAAATTTCACTCAGCCTGAGAATATAGAACCAACACCCCTCCATAATAAATCAAATGCTTGACTGAAATTGCCTTTTGATTTGTATTCAAGATATTTTTCATCCGATTAACCTTGAAATAACTAGAAATGTGTGCAATTTTAGCCATATTCTACTTTTTTCTCAGTGTAAGGAAGTCTGACATGACAGCGGACAGCATAACAAGCAAGGGCAAATCAAAATGACTCCATCCTCTTGAACTGGGTACACAGTCCAACAACTTACTTGACAGAATGTAAAAGATATTGATTGAGTGACATACAAATATTACCTAAGTCATGAATGAAATTTTTGGTCGCAAGAGTAAATGACAAACCATATAAAACTTGCATGGTATATGTTAAAAATTTTAACACATAGTCTTGCAAAACACAGTTAACTAACCTAATTCTAACGTATTGCTTCCATAAATTCTTGCCACTAGTTTGCCTTTGAAAGTATTTCATCTTTGGGAACATGAGTTCCATTAATATTAACATGCTTATCATATCAGTTTGAATAATACGTGTATACCATTATCCAAGAACTTTCTTGTTAAGCTTCTTCACCCATATGCGAGAAGGGCCTGACATAGTTGTGGAAATGAGTTCTGTCAGGTCAATGCTGTGATTTTGTTTCTGATATTGCTAGGAGAGGGGGGTATTCACTTAAGTGACAAAATCCATAAAATCATGATATTTCAGCAGTTTTCTATTTCTGAATTAATTTTAACATCATTATAGCAAATCAATGTTTACATACACATGTACATTTGTTTCTGGTTTGAAGAACTATCATGTTCTTTTCTCTAGTCCAAAGCAGATAGAATACATTATTTATTTGGGTTACATCTCCCCAAGATTAGAAATGCAAGATTCATCGATGATTTGTTGCATTGTGATATGCCTAGTCCTAGATGTATGCATTAAAACGAAATTTTAAATGGCACAGTGGGTTGACTGCTTTTCATTCTTAGGTCTTATATTTCAAATAAAAAATGTCGAGCTGTAATAGTGGCTGAGTCGGTCTTGTTATTGTTGGGAATGTGAAAAATCTTGACTGCAGTCCCAAATGCAAACAATTTAAAAGTTTGAAACTTTGAATATTTGCTTATCAATGTAAGATTCCATTGTGACACAAGGGGCATTAATCTAAAAGCTATATATTTGGTGTCAGATGCCCCTTTTTAACATACAATTTTTATTAAAATTGCTCATTAAGTTTAATGATTTAAAGACCATCTAAGGTTTCAATATGAAACTTGGAACACTTGCATATCATATCAAAAGAAAGAAGCATTATCCTGCAAGCAAAATGTTTAGGAGGAATGCCCCTTTTCAACTTCGAAATTCTATTAGTTATGTTCCCTCATTTGATAGAAATTCTATATAGCAAAATAAAATTTCTTTCTTCATCAAAAGTGAGCTGAATGACATGGTATGGTGCACAGATTCATCAAAGACTGGTTAACAGGCTTCTGTGAACTGCGCCATTTTAAGATGACAGCCATTGCTGTCTGGGAGAGGAGTGGGGGAAGAAGGGGATGGTCCTTTACTAAATTACCTTTGTATTTAAAAAAATATTTGAAGACGACTTG
The DNA here is from genome assembly GCF_026571515.1 of Ruditapes philippinarum. Taxonomy (NCBI): domain Eukaryota; kingdom Metazoa; phylum Mollusca; class Bivalvia; order Venerida; family Veneridae; genus Ruditapes; species Ruditapes philippinarum. The sequence continues at coordinate 19,150 of NW_026855980.1, read as the reverse complement.
CATTTGTCTTGTCTGCTTGTAAGTAAGAAGTAAAATTGTCATATTGTAGGATTAAGGATAACATTTGTCATATCCTATTAAGAATTAATAAACAGTAGTTTGTGAAACCAAGTCATGTAATTAATACTGATTTCTATGATACAGATATTATATAAAATATAAGTAATGTTTCTATTGTTTGCACTGTATGAGTTTAATTAACATTAATCAAATTATAAAATAATTCTTTTCAAGCCTGAACTGAATTTCATACATTCATATCCTAAACATCACTTAGACTAGTTTCGCACAAAATTTCTTGTCATTTTTTTTCACAAAATTCAGGGCGAAACTAGTCTATGTGAATTTTTCATCAGATCATTAAAAAACTGTTTTTCTATCATATATTGTTATTATAACATACCCTGATGCACTAGTGTGCTTTTTTAATAAAATCACATAGAATAGTTTCGCATTCAATCATTAAGCCATATATGACAATATTCTGGCGCAAAATTATTCTATGTGACATTTCTTACTAAAACATCATTTTTAATGAACAGATTATCAAAACTGAAATAAGTATGGTTGAAGTTCTCTTAAATACATACTATATCTATATAACATTGAAAAATTCTGAAAATGTAATGAATAAGAAAGTTCTTTCCATCTCCTGAACATTTTTAAAAAATGCACAAAGACTAGTTTCGCGTTGAGCCCTCGTTTTGAGCTACTAACCAGAAACGCATGCATCACATATTGTTCTATGATGGAGCGGACAGATTTGTAACATACGAAAATAACAAAGGTAATTCGATATATGTGGTTGTTTTGTACGATTTATTTATATATACATTTTCATTAAACGTTATACTGAATTCTACATTGAAATGTTTGATTCAATTTTCAGAAATAAAACAATTATAAACACGTGATCACGACACAGTCACAGACGAAAGATTTTGTTAGCAGGGTAATATATTTTGAATACCATCATTTCATTTCACATTAAACCTCACAGGGTAATGAAGACTATTTTTGTTTAAGATGCTTAAGCTTGGTTGATTTTTCTTTATTGTATTTTACTTTGATTTTACTTGATAATAAGGGATCTACCATTTTGTTATCTACTAGATACTTTCAAGTTATTTTTATAAATCAATAATTGTCAATTATTTAATAAAGCATACCCTTTTTCACCCTTTTTAGGTCTTATAAGATAAGTGAGTCTTGAAACAAGAATATAACTTCCACAAATGATGGATTCGTTGTTAAAAAAAGACGGTTTTTTGAACTGGATGAAAAGTCATATGGCAATGAATTTGACAAAACAGGGAATAGAATCCACTTTGGAAGACGATTTAAATAAGTTCATCCAAACAGCCCTCACAAAGCACAAGATAAATAAAAGTTCCATTTGCAACTCATGTACGACTGAACTTATTTTGAGCTGTCCAACGAAAAACTTTTGTGACAAGGGACGTCAAAATAGATGTGTTTCCCATAGTTCAACGATTCAAGGAGAGGTACCTGGAAGAAAATGTGCAAAGGACATTTGCCATCATATCCGAGACGAAATACGAAAACAGCACAGACAGATACCTAATTGGAAAAGTACAGACGCAACAAGATGGTGCACCGACTTAGTCGAAATAGCGAAATGTTTTGTGCCTCCTACAAATCGTTACAGAAATGCCAAGAGTCTTAAAGATGTGGATTTTAATGGGTATCTTTCCATACTTATATGTAAGAAAAGTTTTGGACGCACAATGCCAAATCTGCTCCGTGAGAAAGTAAATAAGGTCACTAAGGTAATCTTTACATTGTATTTCTTTTTAAAGAGTTTCTTAACCGTTCATATGAAAGCATTGGCTATAACAATTAGTGAATTATCTGGTGAATACAGGTATATTGCACACAAAACACAATATAACAATCGGCCTTTGACAAAAACATAACATTTAGCATAACTTCCAATTAATGAAATTACAAAGTGTCAATGTGTTGAATTTTTTTATTAACATTACTACAATAATTGTGTTTTATTTTAGATGCGTGATATGGGCAATGATATTAGACATTCTGGAGATTTGATTGTTTCACGAACAAACCTAGAAACTTATATTGACAGTTTGATAAGTCTTCTTTCCGATGCTGAATGTTTGGCTCATAACGAAACAGCACAAGAAGCAGTGAAACAGCTTAACTTGGTTGGTGAATTGCATGACGTTCAATTAAACATTGTATAAACATTGAACATATCTTCAATGGCGTGTATTTGAAATTTTAATTCTGCACGTTTGTAAGGTCAATTTTCATTGGACAATGAGGGCGATAAATAGCTACTGAAAAATTATGTTATATTTTATAGTTATCAAAGAAGTGAAGTAGATTTTTTTTAAAGATCCTGTAACTCAATTTTATAGGTTTTTTTATCATAAATATATTGCTCTAATGAAGATTTATCAATATTGTAAGTTCCAAAAACCATTCTTTGTAAAGATATTACCGAATTTACATTACATGTTAATAAAGGTAGGTCATTTGAAATTTATTTTCTATAAAGTCTTAGATATTTTTTCAATAAGAAATTTATATATTTTAATGATTATGGACAAATATTTGCAGTACATACTTTACATATTCTTCGGTGTTTGAAAATTGTTGAAGAAGCATAATAATATACATATATAGAATTTCACTTAAGTCCTTAATTTCAACATACAGGATCTCTAAAATCTTACGTTAAAAACTTTACATATACAAAGGTCAACATATTTAAAGCTTAATTTACGAAGCTATACGTGTATTTTGAAGTGTTACATAAAATTCGAGCCAATATAATGATTTTGTTTTTCATTTTTCAGCTGAAGAAGAATGAAATAACTGTTCATGTGGAAGATCTAAATAAAGCGTTAGAGACCGCCGGTGAAGAAATAGATTCTTCCACTGGAAAGGAAAAAGAAATGCAGAATAAAGAAGATGCGATGCAGATACCGCGTAAATTGATAAACGACATTAAATCGGAGGTAGCCAACAAAGAAACTCTACCACTTGCACAACTAGATTACATAGTCACAATAAAGTTGCAGGCTCTTATAAAAATGAAAGAAGAAATTAAAAGTGAAGTAGTCGATGAAATTCTCCGAAAGGGAATTGGTAAGCTATGTTGATTTTTGTCAAACTGACGAGATATACATTGCAATGTTGGTTTGACCGTGTTTATACATGCCTATGTATATGAGTTAATAACGTCCTCACAACGATTTATGTGTATTATGCTTACCAATAAATTTCTTTGTTGTTAAACCGATTTAAGTCATATCTCGGCATCCGGTCCACCTGCTCGGCTTTCCCAAAAAATTCACAAGTATTTGATGTATTTTGTGCAAGTGAACTACTTATAATTAATCCCATATGATTTATAAATCAACGGTGTGAGACAATATTCATAAAACTTAATGTCCCAGATCAGTAGTCATTGAGAAAGTTTTCTAAGCTAGACTACAAACCCAATTTGTTTTGCTATATAAGTAATTTATGATAAAATAAAGAAAAACGAATCTATTTATCAATTCTTCTTGTTTCGCATTTACAGCAAATGATTTTCCTCAGCAAGCCTATGGTTTTGATATACTTTCCTGTTTGAAGTACAAACGCCTTTGTAAAAGTAAGTGCTGTTAACTGTTGTTCAAAAATGTTTGAATTTGTTTCTTAAGACGCATATTTCTTTTGTTCTGAAAGATTATAACCATAATTTTTTATTATATTTAATGTACTTGCAAATTAAAAAAAAAAGAACATAGTTTATAAACTTGTATCATAAAGTACAACCCGACGTTCTGTCTTTAACATTGCTGTTAACAACAAGCTTAGAAACACTAGATAAATAAAAGAATACCGATTAAGAGCTAAACGTTCTTACTAAATGTAAATTTAGAATATCTTTTTGACGAATGATCTTATTTTCTTGTGCTTTTGTTTTAATGAACGTGCTTCAGTTACTTCAGTTTAGAAATTGTTTCAGCTTACAAAATTGTGTCTATAATTTCAGGGTTACGCCATGATTTAGTAAAATTTTACAAACGTTCCCAAGGAACATTACCTATCTCTCCGTTGGTAATAGAAAATGATGTTCCGCTTGAAGAAGTTTACGTGCAGCCAACAATCAGATCAATAGAAATAACAAATGCATTCCTAGATGCAAATAATGCTTCATCTAAAAATGAAATATGTTCATACAAAGATATTTTCTTTTCCGGTAAACAACCGTATACAGAAGTTTATGTCATTGCAAAGGCGGGGATCGGAAAGACCTCATTTGTAAAAAAGGTTTGCTTGACATGGTGCCAGGCACATTTACCGGTTATTAAGGCAGCAATGTTTTATCAAACGGAAGATCTTACATCTTTGAAGATGTTTGATTTTATTGTTTTTTTATATCTTTAAAAGAAACAGATACAAATGAGTGCCATATAAATAAAATGATATACCACATGTTGCAAAAAAGCATGCCTGACCCTAACATTTACAGCAGAAGATTTTTGGACAAAATATTGCTCGAAAAGAATGTGTTGATTATACTTGATGGGTTGGATGAATGGATGCATCCAGAAAACTGCAAACACAAGGGTGATGTTATTCCCCATCGACGACATTGGCCAAACTGTACAATCCTCACTACAACACGTCCATGGAAACTTTATTCATCAAAAATTCAAAACAGTCAAATCGATATGCTATATGAGCTTCTTGAATTCGACGAGACAAAATCAAACCAGTTATTAGCTTCGGCCGTAAGCTATTTAATAGAGCGTATAGGACTTCAAAAAAGGTAGAAGACTTTCGAACCGCTGTGTCATCTACAAAAATTGATGCTTTAATGTCCATACCTTACATATTTTTACAGTTGATTTGCCTATGGTTCGACGACTATACAATAGGAAATTCTCAATGTCAGATCTATAGCAACACTATAGAACTCAATCTTGTTCGAGGTAAGAGCTTTACAGACGTGACTGTCACAGAAACTGCCTCAAATGAAAGTGTAAATCATCCTGTGTGCTTGTCAGCAAATAAAGAGTGTTTGCATCACTACCAGCAACTTTTAAGGCTTGGGAAATTAGCATTTGAAACACTTACCAGTGGGAGAAACGAATCAGCACTTCTTTTTGAGGACCATATAGTGGACAAATTTATCTCAACCGATGAACAAAGCCTTTTCCTTAACAAAGGATTGTTATCCCAGAATAAAGACTATACAAAGATTTCAGGTAGGAAAAGTAACTTTTCGTTTCAGCATAAAACCATTCAAGAATATTTCGCTGCACTGTATATTCATGCGAGTACATGCAATCCAGATTTAAAAAAGAGTCTTCTTACGGAGTACAGTACATTGGAATCCATTTTGCAGCTGTCAAATATGTTTGTATTCCTGGGTGGCTTTAGTCCTGTGGCTTATGAGAATATTGCAGATTTACAGAGGTCTATAATGTCAACAGACGAAACAATAAGTCGCTACAGGTGCCGTTTATCTGGAAGAACGTCATTACCAGAGTATCGAAAATGTTGGGAAGTTGTAAAGTCGTTTCAGTCTATGCAGACTGATATCTTACAAGAAATGTTGAGAAACAATCATCGAGACTTTTACTTATATCTAGAGGATATTGTATTAGATAATTCAATTACTAACAAAAGGTTCAAAACACTCGTAAAGATCATCCGGAAAAATATACAGATAATATCAAATCATTAAGTATAGAGCAAAGTAGGTCAACAAAAGAAGTGTCAGATAGACTCTTAAAAATTGATCTTCCAAATTTGAAATGCCTTCAGAAGATAGAAGTTATTGCTACGCCACCAAAACATGATCTTGAACAATTATTGACAAACTCTGAAAAAACATTAAAATGCCTCGACTTATGTTTTGCAAACTTTATCGATGGACAATACCTCACAAAGTATACAAAACTTCCCCGTGAGATTATAAGAACAGTATTTGGCATGGATCTTTTGACGTCATTACGCCTAAATAGCATTCGTTTATCTCATACAGACATTCAAGATTTACTTGCTCACATAAATGGAAAGTCAGAAATGACAGAGGTTGGGTTGTGTCATATTGTATGTGAAGATTCGGACCACAGCGGAGAATGTGGCGTATTAGATCTTTCAAGACATAAGAATCTGCAGACGTTACGGCTTGGCAACATACCTATCTCAACACTAAGAGTCAATCCTTCTGTTTTAAACATGTGTTATACTGGAAAACTTTCAACCAATGTTCACAAGGAATTGGAAGGCAGTCTGCCAAATGCAGCAAATCTTGACACGCTACGCTTAAAGAACCTTTCAAAAGAACAGGTATCCCTCTACGCGGCGGGAACCTTTACAAAGTTGACGCAAATAAAAAGTTTTGCAATTGAATATGCTGATTTTAGTGATAGAAAATTCGTCTTAGCTCCTGAAATGAGAAGTCTTGAACGTGTACATCTTTACGAGGTAACATTAACCACTCATGCACTTCAAGAGTTAATTCGTAGCGTCGACAACCTTTCTAAAGCCGTTCTTATTATAATAGAAAGTTGCGATATTATACCTTCATGCTGCTTAACATACCATATGATAACAAACAAGATCAGAAAGTCAACCAAGTATAGGGTAAGGTTCGACAGCAAGAAAAAGTTTTCATTCGAAACAGGTAAGGATTATGATAGTTTTAGGTAGCCACCACATTTGTATTCAGGAAATAATATTTAAGGTAAAACTATATGTGCCGTTTTTGTCTGAATACATATTGAATATAAATACAAATATTTTCAATTTATGATCAATATTTTAATGATAAAAATGGTTGTGTAAATAATAGGAACAAAAAATGTAACGAGCAGGAGCACACAATGTTAAAATACAATTTATTTAATTAAACTTGTTAATCCATCACATTGGCGTCAATGTTATGGTACTGTAAATGTATAAATTATTTTTAGTCTGAAATATACATCATCTTCATGAGATGATATAGAAAAGTAATTCTTTTTTGTATAATTTTCAGGATATGTAAATTTCGAGGCAAAGGACACTTGGGTTAGTGGGCTGTTTATGGTAGCTGGACTGGTTGTTGCTATCCTCGGAGTCTTAGTTATGTTTCTTTTCGTTATCTAATGAACAGTTTGAATTGTTGTGCTTCTCTTATTCTAGATTTATTAGTATATATATACAAAACATATGACCATTCAGTCGGAGCACATACACATTTACATAGTTTGTATTTAGTTTAAAGAAAATAAATACAATTTTTAAAAAACAACAGTTACTATAGCGTTTCAATTTAATTAATAAGAAACGTCTCGAATAACCGAATCCATAATTGCCGATAAAGAAAACACGGTGTTTACACCATGAATGTTTAGTTTTGCCCACATTTCAGTCCTCATTATCATTATCACTAACTAACTAACTAACTAACTAACTAACTAACTAACTCACTCACTCACTCACTAACTAACTACTTACTAACTTACTAATTAACAGGAAATATTCTTTAATTTTAAAAACATTCTTCATTGGAACATGTGATTCAAAACAAACCTAAGAATATTGCATGAACGAGTTGCCAAAGCTGAAAAATTGAAACATTTTAATTGAACTAAAGCCGTCACGGTGAGTACAAAACATAAGATACAAGTTGATATAAATAAAGGAATAACATTGTTTATGAATAAATATTACATTTGAATATTTTTCAATGATCATAATTCTGGATCGGTCCCTGTAACAAGTAATATTATAAGCCATATAAAAATTTATGAAATTTTAAACGCTTTCATTGCAAGTGTCCAACATTTTATAAATTTATAGCTCTCATGTCAACAATAAAAAAAAAGATAGCTGTTACCGAGATCTGTTTCTCTTGTATATAAAAGGAATTGTATAATGCAACAAGAAAATTATTATAGATAAGTAAAGAAATTTCGTTATATAAATATATGTGTCTTAAGTTAATGAATCATTCCTTGTCATAATTTTATTTTTAATCGTAAATTTTCGTTTGAAACAACCTCTTCTGTTGATTACTTTATGACAATTACTGAAAAAATTTATGTCCATATGTTTTTTTTTTGTTTATTTTTTTGTTGTTTCTGTTTACTCTGTATATTGAATTTATATAGGCTATATGCATTTCTTATTTGTATAAGTATGTTTTATGCTGAATAAATTCTCGACTGGTATTTCGTGTTCGTTTAAAATGAAAATGCATTGTTATATTGAAATGTATTTGATGCTGTATGTTATTAACTTACCCTTCATGTACAGACTCTGTCAAACCGAGTCTGCAGTTTTCATGTTATTTTGTTGTCATAAATGTTTCCGAGGGATCACTCTTCTTCCAGATTTTTATCATGTATATATATTGTGAATAAAGATTCTACTACTTTTTGTTATAAATATAATATAAATATTGAATAATTTTCTATGATTACATCTGAAATAAGTTATTAAATTTGTGGCAATTATGACTTGTAATCAAAAGTACTGTTACAGTATTTACTGTTTAAACTATTAATATTGATTTTTTCAGTTTCAGTTTTATGGTATTTTTTAGCTTATACTAATTTTCAGTATCTCGTTACGTATAGCAAATGTAATAAAAAAAACAAGAACCACCGGCTGGGGTGACTCGGTGGACTTTTTCTTTTTCTTATTTCTACAATTACACAAAATGAAGAAAGTTATAGTAAAGAGCGCTCCTACGAAAGATAATTTTCCTTTCACAAAATAAAACTCAAATTTTATATTTGACCTAGTCAATGGCTTTCAAAGGTCAAGGTCACATTTGTCATCTCAGTGTAGAAATAAGTGCTCTTTTTTCACTTCAAGTATGAATCAAACATATAATCTATAACTAAGGTATTATACTCTTGGTAAATAACTTGACCTAGAGAGCCAATATCAATTGAAGGTCAATGTGAAATCAGAATAATTAAATAGATTTCTACGTGGCATGGCCGTTTGTTTTTGTATCGGCGATTTGTTATTTATGTGTATAAATTGTATCAATTTTCATAAAAAACAGCAATATTCTCGAGGCAACTACTTAAAACCCAATTGATTGATTTCGATCGTAGCTGATTCGGTTAGTCCGAGTTTGGAGGGTCTTCATTATAACAATGAAACGCCTTAGCACTACCAAAAGCAAACTATCCGTGATATTTCCGTGTGGAATGATAGTTCTTTTTTGTACCGGCGTTTTGTTCTTTCTGTATATTAAGTTAACCGATTTGCGAAATAAAATTTCGAGCTTTATGTATATAAGTTCTATAAGATTTAATAAAATATACACCATTTTCTTGAGTCAGCCATTTAAACACCCATATTTGTTTCTAGTGCAGATTCAATATTGTATAATTTTGGAGGGTGTTCTTTACACACTATAAAGTCCAAAGCCCTAACACTAGAAATATGTACGTGAGATTTCCGCATGGAATGGTCAGCGATTTGTTCTTTTTGCTTATAAATTGTATAAATTTTCGGAAAAAAGCCTTTTTCCATAACCACTCGTTTCAATACCATTTGTCTGATGCGGATTCGATTTTGTACAAGTTGGCAGTTTTTTTTGCTCAATATATAGCCTTAAGCCATAACCCAAGAAATATGTCCTGGAGTTGTCATGGTCACTTTTTAGACCAGAGATTTGTTCTTTGTGTAGATAAATTGTATAAATTTTCGGAAAATACACCATATTCCAGAGCCAATCTTTTAAACACATTTTGTCTGATTCCAATGCGGATTCGATTTTGTACAAGTTTGAAGGATTTTCTTTGCGCAATGACCTAAAGAAAGAAATTTTTCCTAGAGATTTCCGCGAATTATGGTCGTTTTTGGACCGCCGATTTGCATTGTCTCTCTCTATAACCGTAAATCGACTGAAAAAGCAACATCTTAGAGACAGCATTATTCTAAAACAGTTTACATTATTTTAAAACTTTATAATTATGAAAGTAAATTTAGAGCGACAATAGGAAAAAGCACTTTAGAGAACGTTCTTATATGAATGAGGTCATGCACAGTTATTTATTGGATAATGAAAGGCTACGTACTTAAACAAAATGTAATTATCTCGTTGATTATATTAGTTTAGATGATCTTCTTCACAGCAATTTAAGGTTCAAAGCTCTACCGCAAGAAAAGTTATAGGTAGAGGTCCCAGACAGAAAGTCGCTTTTTGGACCCTCAGTTTGGATGATCTCATTTGTACAAGTATTAGTGCGACAACGGTCCAAAAAGGAATGGATTTTTATCCTGTACAAGCACACTTTCAGGTTTCCGGTTTCTTCTTGTATTATGTTGTCTGCATCATAAACGAGTGCTAAGGAATGACCTAACAATCCTCACAAAGAAATGATGGGAGATGCGTTGGTTTAAATGTTAGGGTGGGCACCCTTATAAATTTGCTAAATGTAAAGATTCCGTTAAATGCAATCAGATCACCTCGAGCAAACAGGACATTTCGACCCTAATCAAATCGGCTCTTAGCAACTGCTAGTCCCAAAACTGCGTGAAATCGTGGTATTATGAGTTTTTGGTGTATTTTGTTATCTAAAGGAAAATATAGTCCTTTTTGTAAAATTATTACATGTTTTTGTATCTAAGAAAAATAGTTGTTTGTGGAATGTTTTTAATCTTTTCCTGATGGTACTATATTTACCAGGATTGGAAGGAATGTAAGAATTGACTGGCCCACCAACAAATTATATGGGATCAATCCAGCGCGAAATTGTAATTTGTTTTAGACACAGACAGTCACAATGAAACCATAATACAATTAATGGCCCCTGTGACCTTCATCTATGACCTTGTAACCCCAAAACCAATAGGGGTCATCTTCAAGTTATGAGAGATTATGATGTGAAATATGAAGACATTGTGATAAATAGATTTTAAGATGATCGGCGGAAACATGTGGTCTACTGACGGACAGACCTACCGAGCGACGTAAGCAAAACAATATATATCCCTTTCCTTTGAAAGGGACCATAAAAATATACATAATGTCACATTTAGAACATTGACATAATTTTTTTAATATAAGAATTTTTGAAATGCACAATCACTTGAAATGCATAAAAACTTCAATCAAATGAGGGCATCATTTGGATATTTTCCAGCAATTGGAGGGGGGGGGGGGAGTGTGTGAGAATGTGCAAGCAAATGAGTCAAACTAAATATATTATGCTTTTCGTGTCATCATGCCAGATGAAATTTACGGCATTGGTAAAACTAATGGAAATACCAGTCTGATATGAAAGAAAATCCCGTCTGATGCAAGAATATTGATAATTATTCTTTTTACTAATATTGAATCCTTTCTTTCTACTTAATATTTATCAGCCTTATCCCACTGCTGTATGCACTATGCAACTAAGAATATACAAAAAGGTACAACCATTTTAAGACTTGTTCAAAACACTAGCTGTTACAACAATTACATAGGTGGAAGTAGTTTAACCTTCACAGCACAGAAAGTCACAATGAAAGCATAGTTCAGCCATCGCATTGTTCCTGAGCAGACTGCCAAGCAGCTTACCGGTACTTTTTGCATTCGCTTAAAATTGCAAGGTGCTAATAACGACAGTACATGCTAGGTCCAAGATACTCTCCGAATAAAAGAAGAAAGGATTTCAAAATCAATTACGGTGAAAATGACTCCACCAGCCGGAATTAGAACTCACAATTTCAAGCATGCACATGTGTTTTATATCGACCTGGACTGATTCCACCCTCTATTGTCTTCATTATCTTGCAGACGCTTAAATATGTAAGTAAATTGTTGATCAATCGTTGTTTACATTTTCAATATTCATAGATAATCAACCAGGGAACCACCGCAAAAATTAATACTTATTATCGTACCTTTCCTACATTACATATACCATTAAAATTCAAAGGTAATCAAATCAAGAAACATCATAAAACAAGTTTGAAAAGTTAAGAGTAATTCTCGACAGGAAATACGAGTTGTGATTCAATACAAATGATGTGTACTTTTTAAGGGGCGGTAACTTTTCCATTTTCGCTTCAACTAGGACCTTTTTTTTCTTAAATCAAGATTTTATATATTGGGGTTACAAGGTCATAGATGAAGGTCACAGGGGCCATTAATTGTATTATGGTTTCCGCTCATTATATTAAAAACTGTTTGTCACAAAATCTTCATATTTCACATATTGTTTTGTCACACTAGTAGATGATCCCTATTGAATTTGGAGTCACTAGGTCAAATGTCTAGGTCACAAGGGCCTTTAATTTTACAAAGGTTTCCGCTCATTATCTTGCAAAAGTATTTATCACAAAGTCTACATATTTCACTTATTGATTGGTCATATAAGGTAGATGTGTGTTTACCTCACCTGTAAAACCTACAGGTTAACGAATAAGTAACATATTGTTGTGGGGAAAGTCGTGTTATTTAAAAGCTTTATTCTTGAGATTTGATTTTCATCTTGTATCTTCTTTATTTTTAAACATTTTTAAATTATACTCCAGGTTCCAGATATGCGGGTTGTTAATTTATATCTTCAAGTTATCTAATTTATAGCTTGTGTGGTGTTTTATCTTTGTACACTTCATTATACACAATGCTTTTTATGTTACTAACTGTTAACCTGATATTCATGTCTTTAACATTAGAGATTCGTACAACAATTACCAAATAAAATTTGAGAACAATATATGCATGTATATCAGAACATATTTCCGTCTTCCCAGATGGTACCAAATATGACATGTGGCTAAACTCCTGTTGCCACACATAATCTACGTAACATCAAAGTTACACTCTAAAATGTCTTAAAGTTTATTTATAACAAAAATTATATGGTTTCGCGTAATGACACATAACTGTTAATGTAAAACACACTTTGAAATCATATCACAGTTCATGATTAGTTCACTTAAAAGAGTCTCATCATTTTCTAGAACTGTTCAATTGATTTCGCGTACAAATTTAAAGTAAGTATAAATCCTGTTTATAGACTTGTTTTTGCACTTTAAATAATTATCAAATATCACTATATTTTAAAACTTTCTGTGAAGAAATGTCCTATTAATGTTACTTTTTATCTATATTTCAATTGTTGAATTCAAATGTTCCATATATTCGGTAGATCCGGTTGAAAAGAACCATAAAAATTCCTACCCGTTCTGTGTCCTCCTACCATTGACAGACACAGAACGGACCCGTCTAAACATTATGACAGGCGAAATACCCTCTCATTGCCATATAACGCCCCGGCAATGAAAGGACCTGCGAAACAGGCGTAATATTTACAATGTAAATTTATTGCATGCTGAATATTTCTCAATACATGTTCACCTCTTTTATGATAGGCCAAAAGCACCTTGCGAGGATGTTGCACCGGAAGTTCTGTCCAGTCAGTCAAGTTAGTATCCCTTTTGAATTTTAAATAAATGCCTTCATTATTGGTAAAATGTCTTTCAATGATTTTTTTCTTTTGTACTGACCTTATTTCAGTTGAGTTACATTGCATTTCTTGAACATACTCTTCTTTAAATTTTGGCCCTGCTATGTTTTCATTTGCTATGACTCTTCGTATACTTGGGAAATTCATATTTATAATATCTTCTGCATGTTCAGCTTCTGTAAATGAACCAAGTATTCTCCCTATACGTTCTAATCTTTTGATTTCTGAATCTTGTCTGAGGGTTATCTCATTTCCCAAAGTATTAATAAGACGTTTTATTACGATATATAATTCGTGTTAATCAAATATTCTTTAATCTATCATAAAAAGCCTTCTATGCCATTCATTTTATCATTTCTTCTGAAAAACTTACCCGAGTATTCGGTTTATATGAAAGTAGGTTTAAAAAATAGATGCCAAGCAGTTAATATATATTCTATTAAAGATTTTTATCATTATTCTTATTATACAGTATCATGTGCATGTATATGGGTTATATATTGTACAAAACTTTTGCATTCATACCATTATCTCCTAATGGTATGAAAGCAAAAGTTTTGTACAATATATAACTTTGTCATTATTGAGCCGGTATACATATACATGTAGTATGTTTTTTTCCATTTCAAGGTTTTTTATTCGAAAATCAAGAGATCCACAAACAGAAAATGTTATATCACCTAAGGGCCAATGATATTTGAAAAGCAAAAAACTAATGATATACCAGTAGTTGTAAACATAAGAGTATTTCTCTCTTTTCACATATAAACAAACGAACAAAAACACACATTAATGCAACACATCTACAACAAAAACAACGGTCAATTCTCATTAATTTTACCTCAAGTTAATGCTCAAGGAAACTTGACAATAATAGTTATTTGTAGTTTTCGTTGAAATTCCATGAGTAATGAAGGAGAACTTTCATACAAAAGTGTATTCAAAAAATATTACTGTATATGTTACAAAATATTAAAGTGTATAAAGCTATATGACTGATGCAAAAATAAATGTTTGAGTTTTAAAAAAAATACTTCCAAAATGCTTGTATGAAATAAAAATGGCAATAAATTGCCTTAAAGCGAGTGGCGCATGCACAAAGTCATTGCTAAACTGATAAAACTCTACTTAAAATAGCAATGTAATATTTTGTCCCGGAACATTTTATTCTGTTTTTATACTTTTATTCTTCAGAGACATTATAATTATGTTACAATTTTTTCGGGAATCGACCATATAATAATGGAACCAATATCATTTTACTGTTAATAAAAATATTTCAATAGTTATAGATTTATACCCTTTAAAGTAAAACGGTCTATAATAGATATGAATGATCAAGTTGAGAGTATTTAGTATCAGACGCTATAACATGTATTTATACAAGTATAGTAGATCATGAAATGTTCTGGAGCGAAATATTATTATTCATCATATAAGTGATCTTACTAAATCACTATAAACTTTATAATATATTATAAGACTATCCAAATCTTACTATTCTATTATTTTTATTAATATTTTAAATACTTCTGGAAAATTTGCCCATTGTAGACCAATCGTCTTTCAACAAAGGAAAACCATACACTTTTTTGTCTGTCGGGTCATTTTTGTATAATTAATATATACAAAAAGAAGAATCAAGAAGGCTATACTGATAGTACGAGGGATGATCAAAAATTAACCGGACTTTGTAAATGATTCCTTACCTGATACATGGCTTTACATAAACATGCACGCACAATAAATCGGAATCTTTCTCCTAAATGATACAAAAAATACCAACAAGAAATATTGACAAAAAAAAGTTACGCTTTTATTGGCATGCTCATGTAAAGCAATGTGGCGCACGGTGTAACTCAAAAATTGACATTAACGGCGTCACAAGCGTATTGTCCTTAACGTAGCAGCTTTTAACTCATACACGAAGTAGGCCAATATGTGGTACACATGTTATCCATTGCCTATATTTATATCTCTGTACAAGTCGGTATCATATTGTATTGTAATAGAATGGATGATGTCATTATTTTAAAATAAATAAAACGCATAGCCTGTTAAATTGTTGACACAATTTCTCCATAAGACGTAAATTAATAAAATAATTGATACAATTGTTACCAAGAATACAATATATGTAATTAATGCACTGACAATTATCATTTTAAAATCCTTAGTGATGACTGCACCGTCCCGTAGCTACTGTCGAACATCAGTGACAAAGTCCGCAGTCAATCGATTGTCATTTTTCAACGTCTCGGCGAATGACATCACCAACCTCCTTGAAAATTCTTCTGTCTCTCCCTTACTTGTTTTCTTTTTCCCTCTTACCCTTTCTTTATCATTTATGCTTATCAAAAAACTATGTCGTGGCTTCCTGGAACCTTTCTTTTGTTATCCATAAACTTTTCTACGGTTTAATCAGTTTCTCGACTTACTTTTGAAAAACTTTTCTTATTGATCGATTTCCGAGCGTTCCAACGACATAGTTTTAACGAGAGCATTTCTTTAACAAGTGACGTTTGAATTGTGATTGTTAATAAAAATATGTCTTTTTTTCTGACAATGTCAAAGATATGGTTCATGACGTTTTGGCGTAGTATGAAATTTAAATTAGCCATATTGTAAAATATACGCAGCATAAAGCGCCGGATGACAAAGCAAATTTACACACTGCGCCGGATGTGCGTTACCATGGTTTTTGAATTCGCTGTTACTGACAAGCTATTTGCGTTATCAGATTAAATATAGCATCAGTTTACAGATATTGTTTTCCGATAAGTGTGATATATATCAATAAGTGATAGGTTGAAATTTCTTCAATTGACAGTCACAGTCCGGTTTATTTTTGAACATCCCTCGTATACGACTTCCTTTTAACGCAGAAGATTTCAAAATTGAAGATGATTTCAATATAAGAAGTTATTGTAAATGAATTCTATATAAAACAATATTATGAAATAGCAGAAATAGATTTAAGCATGTAAATAGAAATACGGTGGTGAAAATTGAATACTCATCCACATTAAATCTTTGCATAAAACATGCAAAGTGACACTTCGGTAGTGAATATTCATATGGTTTTAAAGTAATTTATAATGTCTGATATGACTCTATTGAGTAGTATGTATTTTGTAAATTTGTTAATTCATTTGGCGATATACAGCCGTATAAGTAATGTAATTCGTTAAATCGATTGAATTATATTTGAAATGTGCTATTCAACAAGTATTAAAATACTATATATAGTCTAAATTAACGACGAACCCAAGTGGAATGTTATAATAGATCTACTTAACGCATGAAAGGAAAATATAAGGAAATACTAAAGCATCATATCTGATAATGATGAACTTTATGAGATAAAGATACAAAAGTTTGTTCCGTATTTAGACTCTATGATATGTGCATTTCAGATAATAATGTGGTAATGACTTTATCCTTAAATTGTGCTTGTTGGTGAAACAATTGACTTGATAAACAGTACAGCAGTCTTTGTATGGCTGACTTCAAAATATAAATTTAAATTCAATTAACATTCATATTTTAAGATACGAGAAACCGTTGGAATTTATCAACTTGAAGTAAGATTCAATATTTCCATAACCGCCAAGAAGATTAAGTTATGCTAGCAGTTTGTTTTTATTTATAATATGTAATTGTATATGCTGTGGTTTCTGTAGTGTATTTATGTGGCTCAGAATAGAAGTTTATATACAATAAATATCCATATCTTAAGATAAGAAGATAAGAGAGACAGTTTTTACTCTTTGTCATGGCATCTATCAAGGAAGACGCAATATTTCCATAAAAACCAGGAAGATAAAGTAATGCTCGCATGTTTTTATTTATAATATGTAATTTGGGTTCTCTATTTTGTTCAATACATTATAAAAATATATGAGAACTTTTATGTGACATAACTGCGTTGTTTAGGTTGCGAACCATTTGCTCATTTCTGCTTTGGGTTTTAATCTCCAAAGAACTTCATATTAGAAAGAAATCAACATAGCTGACAGATGGTCGGTGGTTCCACACAGATGCCGGTCAATACATTAAATAAGGCTAGAAAGAACTTGTGTGGTCTTCAAGTATTGAAAACAAAATATCCATAAAAATAGCCATATGACTTTAAAGTGAAGGTGTAATTTTACAATCCCCGCCCCATTTATTGTATGGATTTCAATTTCAATTTTTAAGGGAAACATTATTTTCATGTCATAATTATATCTGACATTGTGGAAAGCGTAAATATTCGATGTCATAAATTGTCAGATCGTGTTTTTTTTTTTAAATAAAATCATTCAAGTTTTGTATATTCATTTGCCACGCTTTTCGTCTTGCAATAAAATTTCTGATTTGTACCACTGCCAATATTTAAGTAATGATTCATTTACGTTTTTAATGAGAACTTTATATCCTCTTATACGACAATATATTTAACAGCTTTAAGAAATACTTGATATCGTGTTATTTTACCCATTATAAATCTATAAATCGCATGTCATGTACTAGAAAATTGATCTGTGTACTCGAGATAGAAAGAGTGAAAGAAAAAACGGAATTCCTAAAGAGCGTCCTAAACGGCAATATTGAATGTTTACAGGCTGGGTTTGGCTGACGGTACTGGAATGTGCAATAGGTTAGATGCCTGCATGTCACAGTCAAGACGTGAAAAGACAAATCAAAAAGCAGGAAACATATCCTTAGGTTTATGTTTAAATAACGTCATAAATTCTATGTTTTGTTTCTTTGACACAGGTGACATCATATCAGGTGATATACAACATCATTACTATTAGAAAAACCTACAAAGCTAGGCAGACACCTAGCAATGTTTTAGGTTAAACAAAAACAAAGACAAAGAATCGAAGCAGCGAATTTTAAAGATTAGTTCAAAGATGCTCCACTAGGGTAAAAGATAAGAAAGTTATATGCTCATACATATTTAAAATCCATTTTTGTTAGATTTTTGCCTGGTTTGAGTTGCAAAACTTTCCTTTTTTGGGGTCATTTTACATAATAACAATACTTTTTCATTTACAATAGTGTAAGGGAATAAACTGAAAGCAATTTTAGCTGTCAAAAAACAAAACAACTCCCGTGTGAAAGCGGCATCGGAAGTGATGGTTTATTGAAAGTTATACAATGAGAGACTATTCAAATGCCAAATTATGTTAACAAAATATGAAAACGGCAATTATATCACTTGCAAACAACAGTAGCAACCAATTATAGAAATGGCAAAATATTTTATCCTATCATGCTTTTACAGAAAAGACAAAGATTAAACTGATTGGATTTTTTTCATCACTTTCAACTAAATGATCAATCGTTTGTAATATAATGGTAATTCAGCGAAAAGAAACACTCGCATAATACTATACATTAAGTGTTTTTGTTTTTTTATCAGAGTTTCTGAACCACAAATGTCATTCGGGTTAAAAATTATTTACTGTATAAAAATTGGGGATTATCCCAAATTTATTTAAAAAACCTTACAGGATTTTATGACATTACTTTTTTCATTTTGAATATTTAGAAAGACTACGCAAAATTATAAAATTTGCACGAAATACCTACTAATTAATTTAAAAAGAAATACATCGAAAAAGTTCAGATATGGAGATGACAAAAACATACCTCGGTCTAACTTTTTTTGTTTACAAGGCTTTTTAACTGGGGGT